>NC_050577.1:44230463-44425463 GCF_011100635.1 Trichosurus vulpecula | reverse complement strand
CATTCCACTCTTCTTGCCACCCTGGGTGGGCTCACAAAAAATATCTCAGTTATGCTAAAATATAATTGGGAACTATTTAACAAAATAAATAAAAATACACCAGAACACAGGTAGTATTACTATGTGGTTGTCAAAGTCAATATGCGGCAAATACGGTTTTAATGGCCCCCATTTCTACTTGAATTTGACACCACTGCATCAGACCATGCCTAGGGAGTGCCTCTAACCTGGGGAGCCCAGGGCAAAGGCTCCCTTTGCTTTCCTACTCATCTGCCCTTGCTGGAGCCTCTCCATCCCCTTTCTTCCATAGGATATGCATGGAGACATCCTTGGATTTTCATGAAGAGGAATCGTAGGCATGTTTGCAATCAATCTGCATATATCAGATAGTAGTGAACTTTAAAGTTTAAGTCCCAGCTTATGACGAATGCTTGTCTCCCTAGCTATAAATTCCATTGGGTGTGAGGTGCAAAAAGGAACAAGAGTACTAGAAATAAATGAATTAACTTGTATAACTTTAAACAGCTATGAATCAGCCTGACCATACTATCAAGTCATCCACATTTCACTATCTTCTCCAGAAGGATATTATGGGAGATTTTTTCAAATGCTTTGCTGAAATCAAGAAATGCAGACTCTAACAAAATCCCAAATCTACCAACTCAGTAACCCTATTAAAAAGCAAATGACATTAGTTTAGCATGAATTGTTCTTACTGAATCCAATCTCGGTGATCACCTCATTCTATTCTAAATGTTCATGGAACACCTATTTGATAGTCCATTCTAGAATTTTGCCAGATTATCTACATCAAATTCACTAGTCCTTCACTTCCAGAATCCAATTGTCCTTGCATTTTGAAAACTAAGGCACCACTTCCCAGCAGCCCTCTGGCACCTCCACCTCTCCTGTTCTTCCTGAAATCTCAGTCATCATAAATAGTGACTCTGAAATCCCACTTGCAGAGTTCTTTTGGCATCCTGATGCAATTTTTATGGGGTCTGAAGACTGGAATTTATTTAAATCATCTAGGAGTTTGTTTTAGTGTTAACTAATCTATCTCTTGCTATAATTCTCCTTATGTGTAATTAGTCCTATCCTTCCAGTCTGAAGACCATTCTTCTTGCTGGAGAAGGTGGAAGAAAAACAGAAATTGAGCATTTTGCCTTATGTCCACTGTCACTACACCATCTTACACAAACAGGGGGCTTCTCCTTTTTTTCCTCCTTCAAACATAGATTATAAAAACCCTTTTCATCATCCTTTGGATTTTTCAAAAGCTACAACTCAATGTAGGCTTTCACTTTCCTGGAGAAGGATTTCCTATACCTATGTAGGCAGGAACTTTGTCTTCAATTTATCATCTTAGATAGTTGTCTAGATACTGAGAAATTATGTGACTTGTGTCCATAGCAAGTCTTGAACTCAGGTCTTTCTGATGCTAATTCTCTAACCCTTCAGCCACACTACTTTTCATTCATTCTATTCTTCCTATTTGTGCTTCTTACAGGATCCTCCTTTAATCTTTTATACATCCTTTTAAAATCTGAGTTCATCTGAGCAAGCATACCCAGCTTCATTCATTTCTGTGACTTCGTGACCTCTGAAGAAGCTATGAATCATGCCTCTATCTCTTAGCATATCCTATGCTCTCATTGGTTTAGTAAATTGCTCCCAAACCTCTGTATGTGTCCCTTCTGTTAAGAAGTCTAACATTTCCATGATTGTTCCTCATCACTGGGCAAGGAAGCACATGAGCCTGTTGCTATAGGTTGGGCCTCTGGCTGAAGTTGAGTGATTTTCTTGGATGATTCCAAAACAGGACATGGGAGGAGGGGGTGGAGCATGAGAGATTATTTCTTTCTCCTTCATGTCTGGGGAAAGCATGCTCCCTGGCATGAAGGAGAGCATCAGGATTAGTATGAAATAATGGAGTAGATTTGTAAAGCATGAAAAAAACAAGATAGGATGCAAGGGGATTCAGACTCAGCAGTGAAAAAAATTAGATAACAAGCAAGATCTTCAATAATTCAAATTTTAAAATGTGTTGGGCCCTTGCAAAATTCGTTATTTGATCCTGTACGATTGTTTTAGCATCATCCTGAGCTCCCCCTTCACCTCAAATCTTTTGTTTCTTTCCTCTCTCCCTAATTCAGTTAAACAAAGACACCCATTCCTTATCTTCTGCCACAGGGGCTGGCTGCTTACACAGAGTGGCAGGATGCTCAATCGTCAACTACAACAGCTGTCTCTGCCTCTGTTGCATTCTTCTTGCTTAGCTCACAGCAGGCTTACAAACCAAATGTCACTGTGGATTAGAACCCTGGATCCTGAAACCCAGCCCCACAGTGTCTGCTGACTATAGTGATGGTCCTGGGAAGGCAGGCATAGCAGGGGCAACCAGTGGCAAGCGTCCCCAGGGAACAGTCCCCCAGCCAACAAGACCCTGGTAGGGCAGGTTCTCGCTGTGGCTTGCTGAGAACACAGCTGGCTTCCATTTCTCAAACCAGGGAGGTTTGCTTAGGTTGAGTCTATACCTGCAAGATAAAATGGAGAGACAATTAGATAGATAATTCAGGCCTAGAAAACTCTCTTTTGTCTCAGTAATTTGGCTGTTTTGGGCCTTGGAAAGGCCTCTCCAGGTGAGTGCCTCCATCTCCACTCTAATTTGTGAGGACAGACACTGGCTTTTAAGGAGATTTAGAGCCTCTTCTGAGGCTCTATAGCTCCCCATCTCCTTCATTCCTAGTAGGGGACTTGACTTTTTATTTCCAGGTACCTCAGAACAATCAGAACAATAGTGACCAATTGTGTTGGCGGTGGTGCTAAGAAAAAAATCAAGGAAGGCCTGAAGAGAATCCTGATCATCATGGTCCAATTTTTGACATAGGCATGCCCAAGAAAAGAAGGAAGGTCTGAGACCATATGGTCAGATAATCAGGCTATCATTTATTATTGCCACATCCTTCAGGGTCTTCTGTACCAAAGACTTTGGACAGCTTATAGCATACCCCATGCAGACACACTGCCCAAGAAATACAATCAAATAGGAAAAACTGACCAGGAAAAAGAGAGAACTAGGTACTCTGCTTTTAAAAAAAAGGTTTCTCACCCGGTTCTCTCACTTTCCACCATTCAAGATTACCAGTTCCGAAACTCTAGGAAAACTGGCCAGTTCTAGCAAATAAGCCTTGATCTCTTTCTGTTTATTTCCTAGTTTATTGTTCAAGGATGCCTTTTTCTCATTGTGATGACATTCAAGGACAATGACACAGTAATGACCTCTGAGATTTCATTTATTTCTATAACATATTTATTGAGCTCCCACTATATGCTAGGCTGTATGCCAGGCACCAGGGGTAGGGGGCATCAAGGTAGTGGAGAACACAAAAAATAAGAAACGGTCCCTAACATCATAGACCTTATATTTAGTAGAAAAGACATGACATGTAAATAAAAACTTGAGTAGAAGAGAGAATGTGAAAGCACAGTAAAAGAAAAACAGAGTGCCATGTTAGTTCAGAAGAAGAGATTATTCAGAGGATTGTCATCCAGAAGCCAATTCAGCTGTTCTCCAGGAGACAGATTTCAACTCAGCAAAATAAAAAAACCGTCTAGCAGAATAGCATGACAATAATGGGCTCCCTTGCCAGGTAGCAATCTTCCTTTCTGAGGAGGTCTTATAACAGAGTTCTGATGACTATCTGGGAGGGTATTGAAAAAGCTGCTTTTACCTTGGGTGGAAGGTTGGCCTGATTAGCCTCCGATTCTTATGATCTCATCATCTCTAACCAAGGACAATAAATGGAAATAAATTGAAACTGTGTTTGAAGGGATGGAACTTAGAATTTCTTTCTTGGAATCTCCAACACTCATCTGGAGAAATTAAAAAAGATGTAGGACTTACTCCTAAGAAATCTTCATCTTGAGAGGATTCTGGGAAGATGGTAGAGTAGGTGAGAAAGTTCCAAGCTCTCCAGATTTCCCCCACAAATAAAATGAAATAGCATCTCAAGGCAAACATAGAGCAGTAAAAATAAATTAGAGTAGGGGCAGAACAAGGATCCTCCTGGGACAATCAGAGAAGATCTGAAGAAAAATCCCAGGACAAAGTTTGGTCTCTATGAAGAATAAACACCTCCAGGCTAATTCTGCTTAAACAACAAGCAGTGAGTCCTGAGGTTATCTGGGTTGGGGGGCAGCCTTGGCTTCCACCACAGGAACTTTTACCCCTGGGTCAGTGAGGGGGGTTGGGCATCTGAGCCTGGGGAAGATCGAGGGAACCTCTGCTGACAAGGAATGCCTGACCCAGCTGTGTTGTAGAGACATGGCCTTGGACAAGAAGGAACTAGCACACACACGGTGAGTGCAAAAGCAGTGGGGGCAGGGACTCCTGCTGGCTGTGGGCACTTACAAGAGGACTGAGGTCTTGGTTTCAGTTCCAGGCCAGAGGTGAGAACTGAAAGAGGATCTCAGTCCAGAGGCACCATCCCCCATATCACAGGAAGAGAGGTGATTACCAAAAATAAGCTGCTACAAATAAAAAAAATGATCAGGAAAAGGAGAAAGAATCCAAGCATAGAAAGTTACTATGGGAATACAGAAAACCAGGGTTCATCTTCAAAGAAGGATACTGAAGTAAAGAAACCCTCTACTACCCCAAAGAGTAACATCAAATGGTCACTTCCCCAAAAAGAATTCATAGAAGAATTTTTTTTAACTTCGCATTGAATTAATTTATGCACTAGTCAAGTTGTGGAGAAGAATTTTGACCAATGGACTGAATCATGAGAAAGAAGAAACAGAACCAAAAAAAAAAAACCAAACCAAAAACAAAAAGAGAAGCAAAAAAGGCGAGCATGTAGTGCGCCTCGATCTGTATTCAAACTTCACAGTCCTTTCTCTGGATGAAGATAGCATTCTCCATCGTGAGTCCCCTGGAGTTGTCCTTGCCCCTTAGGTTGCTGAGAAGAGCGCAGTATGTCAGGGTTGGTCCTCACGGAATCCATATATCTGTGGCTGGGCACAACGTTCTCCTGGCTCTGCTCCACTCACTCAGCATTATGTCGTGTAGGTTTTTCCAGGTTGTTACGAAGTCTGCATCATCCCCATTTCTTATGGCACAATAGTATTCCATCACCTTCATATACCACAGCTTGTTCAGCCATTCCCCAATTGATGGGCATCCCTTTGATTTCCAATTCTTGGCTACCACAAAAAGAGCTGCTATAAATATCCTTGTACATATGGGTCCTTTTTCCCGCTTGTGTGATTTCTTTGGGATACAACCCTAGAAGTGGTATTGCTGGGTCAAAGGGTATGAACATATCTATAGCCCTTTGGGCATAGTTCCAAACTGCTCTCCAAAATGGCTGGATCAGCTCACAACTCCATCAGCAATGCAACAATGTTCCAATTTCCCCACATCCTCTCCAGCATTTATCATTTTCCTGTTTTGTTATTTTAGCCAATCTGACAGGAGAGATGTGGTATCTAAGAGTTGTTTTGATTTGCATTTCTCTAATCAGTAGTGATCCAGAGCATTTTTTCCATATGCCTATAGATAGCTTTAATTTCTTCCTCTGAAAACTGCCTGTTCATATCCTTTGACCATTTCTCAATTGGGGAATGGCTTGTATTCCTATATATTTGGCTCAGTTCCCTGTATATTTTAGAAATGAGGCCTTTATCAGAGATACTAGTTGCAAAGATTTTCTCCCAATTTTCTGCTTCCCTCCTAATTCTTGTTGCATTGGCTTTTTTTTGTACAAAAACATTTCAATTTGACATAATCAAAATTATCCATTTTGCATTTTGTAATGCTCTCTATCTCTTGTTGGGTCATGAATTCTTTACTTTTTCATAAATCTGATAAGTAAACTATTCCTTGCTTTCCCAAATTACTTATAGTGTCAGCTTTTACTCCTAAATCATGAACCCATTTTGACTTTCTTTTGGTATATGGTGTAAGATATTGGTCTATGCCCAGTTTTTGCCCTACCATTTTCCAATTTTCCCAACAGTTTTTGTGAAATAGTGAATTATTAGCCCAGAAGCTGGCCTCTTTGGGTTTATCAAAGAGTAGATTGCTAAACTTGTTGATTTCTCCTACTTGTGTACCTATCCTATTCCACTGATCCACGTCCCTGTTTCTTAACCAGTACCAGGCAGTTTTGATGACTGCTGCTGTGTAGTACAGTTTAATATCTGGTGTGGCTAGACCACCTTCTCTAGCACGTCTTTTCATTAATATCCTAGATACTCTAGACCTCTTGTTTTTCCAAATGAATTTTGTTATTATTTTGTCCAGCTCAGTAAAATAATTTTTTGGTAGTTCGATTGGTATGGCACTGAATAGATAGATTAATTTAGGTAAAATTGTCATTTTTATTATATTAGCTCGGCCTAACCATGAGCAACTGATATTTTTCCATTTATTTAGATCTGATTTTATTCGCATGAAAAGTGTTTCATAGTTATGTTCATATAGGCCCTGGGTTTGTCTTGGCAAATAGACTCCTAAATATTTTATAGTGCCTTCAGTAACTTTGAATGGAATTTCTCTTTCTATCTCTTGCTGTTGGGCTTTGTCAGTAATGTATAGGAATGCTGAGGATTTATGTGGGTTTATTTTATATCCTGCAACTTTGCTAAAGTTGTTTATTATTTCAAGTAGTTTTTTACTTGATTCTCTAGGATTCTCTAGAAAAATCATCATATCATCTGCAAAAAGTGATAATTTAGTTTCTTCTTTCCCTATTCTAATTCCTTCCATTTCTTTTTCTTCTCTTATTGCTACAGCTAATGTTTCTAGTACCAAATTGAATAATAGGGGTGATAATGGACATCCTTGTTTCACCCCTGATCTTATTGGGAATGCATCTAGTTTATCCCCATTACAAATAATGCCTGTTGATGGTTTTAGGTAGATGCTATTTATAATTTTGAGGAAGGTTCCACTTATTCCTATGCTTTCTAGTGTTTTTAATAGGAATGGGTGTTGTACTTTGTCAAAGGCTTTTTCTGCGTCTATTGAAATGATCATATGGTTTCTGCTAGTTTTGTTGTTGATATGGTCAATTATGCTAATAGTTTTCCTAATATTGAACCAGCCTTGCATTCCTGGAATAAATCCTACCTGGTCATAGTGTATTATTCTCGTAATGAGTTGCTGCAATCTTTTTGCTAATATTTTATTTAAAATTTTTGCATCAATATTCATTAAAGAAATTGGTCTATAATTTTCTTTCTCTGTTTTAACTCTACCTGGTTTGGGTATTAGGACCATATTTGTGTCATAAAAAGAATTTGGTAGGACTCCTTCTTCCCCTATTTTCCCAAATAGTCTGCAAAGTATTGGAACTAGTTGTTCTTTAAATGTTTGATAGAATTCACATGTAAAACCATCTGGCCCTGGAGATTTTTTCCTAGGGAGTTCATTGATAGCATGCTCAATTTCTTTTTCTGATATGGGGTTATTAAGAAATTTCACTTCCTTCTCTATTAGCCTGGGAAGTTTATGTTTTTGTAGATATTCATCCATATCTCTAAGGTTGTCAAATTTATGGGCATACAGTTGTGCAAAATAATTCCTAATTATTGTTTTGATTTCCTCTTCATTAGAGGTGACCTCACCCTTTTCATTTTTGATACTGGTAATTTGATTTTCTTCTTTCTTTTTTTAATCAAATTGGCCAAAGCTTTATCAATTTTATTGGTTTTTTCATAAAACCAGCTCTTTGTTTTATTTATTAATTCAATAGTTTTCTTGGTTTCAATTTTATTAATCTCTCCTTTGATTTTCAGTATTTCTAATTTGGTATTTAATTGGGGGTTTTCAATTTGCTCTTTTTCTAGCTTTTTCAGCTGTATGCCCAGATCATTGATCTCCTCTTTCCCTATTTTATTCATGTAGGCATTTAGAGATATAAAACTTCCCCTAAGAACTGCTTTTGCTGCATCCCATAAGTTTTGGTATGTTGTTTCATTATTGTCATTCTCTTGAATGAAATTATTAATTGTTTCTCTGATTTGTTCTTTGGCCCACTCATTCCTTAGAATTAAATTATTTAGTTTCCAATTAGTTTTTAGCTTATTTTTCCATGGTACTTTATTAAAAATGATTCTTATTGCATCATGATCTGAAAAGGATGCATTGACTACTTCTGCTTTTCTGCACTGGATTGTGAGGTTTTTATGCCCTAGTACATGGTCAGTTTTTGAGTATGTACCATGTACTTTTGAGAAGAAAGTATATTCCTTTTTATCCCCATTCAGTTTTCTCCAGAGGTCTATCATATCTGCCCTTTCTAAAATTCTGTTTACCTCCTTAACTTTTTTCTTATTTATTTTGAGGTTAGATTTATCAAGTTCAGAAAGGGGGAGGTTGAGGTCTTCCAATATTATAGTTTTGCTGTCTATTTCTTCCTGTAACTCCCTTAACCTCTCCTCTAAGAATTTCTATGCCTTACCACTTGGTGCATATATGTTAAGCAATGATATTGCTTCATTGTTTATGGTGCCTTTTAGCAGGATATAATGTCCTTCCTTATCTCTTTTAATTAAATCTATCTTTACTTTTGCTTTGTCTGAGATTAGGATTGCTACACCTGCTTTTTTTACTTTAGCTGAGGCACAATATATTTTACTCCAGCCTTTTACCTTTACCCTATGTGTATCCCCCTGTTTCAAATGCATTTCTTGTAAACAGCATATTGTAGGATTATGATTTTTAATCCATTCTGCTATCTGCTTCTGTTTTGTGAGCATGTTCATCCCCTGCACGTTCAGGGTTATGATTTCTATCTGTGTCTTTTTCTCCATCCTAATTCCCCCTGTTTATGCTTTTATTTCTCCCTTTCCCCTTCTCCTCCTCAACAAAGTTTTGCTTTTGACTGCCGCTTTCCTCAGTTAACCCTCCTTCTTTATTCCCCTCCCTTATCTTACCGTTACCCACTTGCTACTTCTCCTCTCCCTTCTGACCACCCCCCTCCCTTTTTCTCCCCTTACCCTCCCACTTCCCGTAGGACAAGTTAGATTTCTAAACTTATCAGAGTATGTTATTCCCTTCTTGAACTAGATCAGATGACAGTAAAGCTCAAATGCTGCTCTTCTCCCTCCCTTCTTTCCCTTTACTATGTTTTTGTGCCACTTCCTTTGGTGTAATTTACCCTTTTCTACTACCTCCTTACCCCTCCCCTCATAGCCCTCCCTTTATATCTCTTACTTATATTTTATATCTTTACATCAGTTAATTTATACAGGCATTCACAACCTATGTATATCCCTTTCATTTGTCATAATAGCTGTACCATTCACAAGAATGACTTATATATGTATGTGTGTATATATATATATATATATATATGTATATATATATACATATATGTGTGTGTATATATATATATATATATATATAAAATATATATATATATATATATATAAAACATACATAAGATGATATAATCCCACATAAAGATGTAAACAACCTGCCCTTATTGGTTAATAAGGTTTGTGGGGTTTTTCCCCCTGTTTACCTTTTTATGTCTCTCTTGAGTTTTGTATTTGGAGATCAAATTTTCCATTGAGTTCTGGCCTTTTCATCAGGAAGGTCTGGAATTCCCCTATTTCATAGAAGAATTTTTTAAAAAATTTAAAAATCAAACAAGAGATAGAGGAAGAACAAAACAAAACAAAAAAAAAGAATAATCCACTAAAAACAAGATTATGAAAAGAAAGTCAACCAATTAGAAAATAAGATCCAGAGTCTTAAGGAAGAAAATGACTCTTTGAAAATCAGAATTGGGCAAGGGGAAGCAAGGAAGTTATAAAAGACCAAGAAATAATTAAATAAAATATAAAGAACAAAAAAAGTAGAAGAGAATGTGAAACATCTCATAAGAAAAACAATTGATCTAGAGAACAGATCAAGAAGAGAAAACATACTACTATGAAAGTTATGATTAAAAAAGAATCTTGATACAAGAAATAATTAAAGGAAAAGGAAAGTAGCCTGAAGCATTAGAACAAGAGAGGGAAATAGAAATAGAAAAATTCCACCCAACACTACTTGAAAGAGATTCTATGAGGAAAACCCACAGAAATATCATAGTCAAATTCCAAAACCTCAAGGAGAAAATATTACAAGGAACAAGAGAAAAAAATTAAATATGGCAGTGCCACAATAAGAATCACACAAGATCTAGCAGTGGCAACACTAAAAGACCACAGGTCTTGGAACGTTATATATCAAAGAGCAAAAGAACTGGGGTTCTGGCTGAACATATCATACCCAGCAAGACTTGGACTTCTGAAGGAAGAGCTTATCCAATCTCAGAGAAACAGAGGACAAATAAGCATAGTACAGTCTTACAGAGATGCATATGAATGTGTGTGTATATATATATATATATATATATATATATATATATATATATATATATTTATATATGAGTACAATTATAAATATTTAAGTATATGTATGTATATGCAAGTGTGTGTGTGTAAGGGTATATGTGTATCTATATATGTGTGTATATGTCTATATATGTATGTATGTATATATGTATGCATATATGTGTGCGTGTGTCCTCAATTAATTGTAGCCTTTGGGGAGGGAGAAGGAAGAGTGAAAAAAGAACAAAGTAAAAAGTGAGAGAAACAAAGGAGAGAACAAAGGACAACTTACAAGGAAGCAAAGAAAAGATGGACAGTTCTCAACACAATGTGTAGTATTTATTGCATAGGCTTTCTTGAAATGGAAATTTATTGCTGTGTATTTTGAATCCTCTCTCATGTTCTGCTGTGCACATGGCAATGCTTTTTTCCCCTTTCTTATGTCATATTTAAGTTTCAATATTTAAGTTCATAATATGTTTCTTTTTCTTTTTATTGTGTATTTAGATTTCAGTGTTGAAGTCCAAAATTTTAAAAAATCAATTTGGGAAAAAAAAGAAATCTTCATCTCTTGGGGAGAGAAAAGGGTAGTGCTATGGAACAGGCCTCTATGTAGACAAACCTAGTCTTTAGGTCCCTTCCCCTTCTTCAGAGTAAAGAAGACCTTCCCTCCCATCTTCTCCCATCTATATATAGAAACTTTTCTCCATTCTCCTGCTGCAGTGGAAGAATAGGATATAGGGGGAAAGCACCAATTTAGACAAGTTAACATCTTAGGAATTCAGTAAGTGAGGAAAACTTCTGGCATCCCAGAAATACTGAACTTGAGAGGTGGAAGGCACCTCCAGAGCCATCTTGTCCAACCTCTACCCAAAAGAAATTATCAGCATTTAAATAATCATTCAGCCTGTGCTTGAAGGTCTCCAATGAAGTAGAACTAAGCACATCATGCTGTTTCAACAATCCAGCTGGCAGCTTCTGTGGGGGTATAAGATTCACCCACAGCCAGCACCCAGGAAGCTGCTAACAGCACAGGTTCTTCTGATCTGCTTAATTGAGGAAAGCAAGGTGAAGGGGTTGACGAGCTTCCTTTTAATTCAGCATTCAAATATCATTCAGTTAGTTCAGGGGGAAAAGCCAGCACCCTGAACTTCAAAACAAAATGCAAACAAATTACAAACATCAACAGACTTTGTCTGATTCAAATCCCAACACATAGTTACCAGAGTTCAACAAAGTTTCAGCATCCAGGTTTACAAGCTGGAGGGCTCCTTAGCATCAGCTGCCCAGAGTCTCCTCATCAACACCATCTCCAGAGCCCCACACAAATGGCTCTGTCCTCCCTTCTTATAGGGCTTCAGACATCAAACATGAGCTCAGGCTCTGGTGATTGGTTCTTGAGTTGGCCCCTCCCCTTAGGACCCTGGGAGGTTCACATCCACATGGATTACGTTAACACCTAATAGGGTTTGAGTCTGGGGCTTAGCACCTAGTAAAGCTCACTGAGATAAATTGAGTCACTCAAAGAAAACAAAGGTCACTCTGGTTACACATGCCCACCTTCACTTGACTGTGAGAGGGACCTTACACCCTCCTCATTCCACCTTTGTACTTTTCCAAATGTTAAGGAGTTTTTTTTTTTCCCAACATCAAGTCTAAATTTGCTTCTTTGTCCTTTCTACCTATAGCTCTTGGGTCTTCCGACTCGCCTTTCTCCCCACCAGCAGAATAAATATAATCCTTCTTTCACATGACTAGCCTTCAAGTACCTGGATAATCATTTTTCTCACCTACCCCCAAGTCTTCTATTTCATCCTTTCAACAGACTCTCATACTACATGGACTTTGTGTCTAATTTAAGTTGACACCAACAGGCCTTTTTTGTTTGGTCTAGACTTTTGATTTCATCTATCTGGGTAACTCGTAATGTGAGAAATCCGTCCACTGTTACAGATCAACAACTTGTCTCCAACTTATAGTCTCAGAGAGCTGCTTGGAGCACTGAGGTTAAGTGAGTTGCCCAGGTAGGTCTTGAACTGAGCTCCTGCTGTTTCCAAGAGCCTTCTACGAAGTACACTAGGCAACCTCTCCTCACCTCCATACCCACAATTTAGTTACTGCTGCTAGTTGCCGGGGCGGAAACAAAGCTAAGTGAGTGGTGCTAACCACAGACAAATGCCAATGAGCACCATAGCAGCAGGCCTACTGGAGTTCAAGAATTCACAGACACAACCCGGGCTGGGAAGGTGCTTGACACTTTAATGAATAAGGAGCTACAGTGCATGCAGGCCCTGGGGTCAAAGGTTAATAGGCAAAGCTTCCACAACAGGCTAGACAACAACTTTACTAAGTGGACACTTAATAAAGTGCCACTGCCTGGGGGAAGCTGATAGAGCCCTTCATGCCTGGCTGCCAAGGCAGGCGCCATGCCTGCTGACTCAGGCCTGATGGAGCTACCAAGGAAGGCACAGGGGCTGTGTGGCATGATAAGTCAGCCAAGGCCAAAATGGATTTCGAATATTTCTGCTCAACTTCTCCATGAAATTAGCATCAGCATTTCACTTACTACCTCGAGGAAAAACAGCTGGTGGACGGGGACAAAAAGGAATCAGAGGAGGGACCCCAAATAGAACAGAAGCCTACACCACCTCCACATTCATCCACCTCGTTTTCTTCCTCTCATTTCAGAAGGAATCATCCTGGCAATTTAATGAAGTTCAACAAGTGTTTCTTTCCAACCTCCTGAGAATTGAGTCTTGTTACATGAAAAATAAACTAACAATGGACCCCTTGTTCCTGCTTCCCCCACCGTGTGCCACGTCAGAAATAATCAGTTTCCTAGATCTCCAATGCCACAGACTCACATTTTTGGCACTCCTACATCAGGGCATCCCGAGGTATTAATAGCAATGGCTGATACTTATTAATACCCTCAGGTTTGCAAATCCCTTTGGCCTGAGTGATCGTCTCCATTTTATAGATGAGGCCACTGAGGCAGGAGAAGTTAAATGATGTGGCCACAGCTGACTGGCTGTATGTGTCACAGGCAAGATTTAAACCCAGGGATGTTCCTAATTCCTAACCCAGGTCTCTATCCATTATACCACACCACGTGTTAAATAGCAAAATACTGGCTGGGGGAACGTGCCATTGGGAGCCCCAGATTCCCTCTCCTAGGCACTTTTTCCTTCTCCCCTCTCTCAGGAACCCAAAGCCTTCCCATTTTATCAAGATGGGCTGTGGGGGAGAGATTCTCCTATCGGTCGCTTTATTTGGCCCTCAGCCCATGAATTAAGGCTTAATGACCTTTACGGGAGTATGCTAAACACTTTAAACCTCAGCTCTAAGGTTATTGGGCTCAATGGATTCACAAGATTAGAGCATTTTGGAGCTGGGGGGTGGAGAGATTAACTAGTCTAACCCAACTCCTTTCACTATACAGATGAAGAAACCGAGGCCCAGGGTTGTTAAACAACACTTGCCTGAGGCCATACTTCCAGGGATGTATGCAGGATATCTATTTTTAACCTCCTGGAACAACATTTTCTCGAGTAGAAAAGTAAACAAAACGATAAATCAAACTGCTACTCATAGCATTTGCCCATTTCCAAGCTGTAAGTCCTCACACTGAAGATTTAACAATCGACTCTCTTGAGCCAATTTCAATGGTTCCAGCATCCTCCTGCCTAAAGCACTGGTCTGACCATGTTAATCCCCTACTCAATAAACTGAAGTGGCGCCCTATTACTTCTAGAATGAAATATAAAGTCTTTTATTTGACATTTAAAGCCCTTTAGAGTCTGGCCCTGGCCTACCTTTCCGGAACTATATACACTCCGGACACTACAGGCTGGACAAATTCCCCTGCTCACAGTTCTTCACACAAAACACTCCCATTTCCCAACTCTTTGCCATTATCCCTTATGCCCAGAACGCACTTCCTCCTCCCCTCCTCCACTTAAAATTCTTACTCTTCTTCAAGGCTCAAGAGCCAGCTTCCACATGAAGAATTTCCTGATCCCCCCAACTGTTAGTTCCTTCCCTGTCCCCCATTACTTATCTATATTGTGTGTGTGCGCATATACATATACATCTCCCTCAGATAGAATGTAAGCTCTTTGAGGACCCAAGCTGTTTTATTCATGTCTTTGCTTCCCTAGTACCTGGCACATGGTAGGCACTTAAGACATGCTGGTTGGTTGGCTGAACCATGGGTAGCCTGACACCTGGGATTCACTAGCATAACTCCAAATTCCTTAGGACCTAACAGTACTGGAAAGGTAAGTTTGGCAAATTAGGTATAATATAGAGCTCGATAAAATATGAGTCCAGAACCTTCTCCTTTCCATATTAACTGAGGATCTTCAGGACGCCTTCCAAGAAGGGGGCACATGGCCAGGGGAGATGAAGCAGAGATAAGCAAGTTGCTGTGCTCATCAGATGGCTTCATATGGGAAAGACTGGAGAAGAGTCAGAAGTGTCCCAAGTGATGGGAGCACTTGGCCTCAGATGTGGAGGCCAGGTGAGCCAAGGAAGGAAACAGAACAAAGGCATTTAGAGCTGAGACTCAGCCTCCTATGAGAGCATCTACCCTTGAGATAATCATCTGAAGGAAGGGAAAGTGAGTGATCACACAGATTTCCTTCAGGCAGGTGGCTAAGCAGGTGTGATTAAAGATCCTGAAAGAGACAGAGATGTTGTTGTTTGTGTTGTTTGTCCTTCTTCCCTAAAGATGACCAATGACACAGCAGAGATAAATATCATCAGTGAGAAGGTGATGTTTAAGATGAGAGCATGCACACAGGTGCCTAAAAGGGTGTTAAGGAAAGAAAAAGCCAAGAACATAACCTTTTGTTGTCTTGGAGCTATTTCTATTCATTTATAGAGTGGGCAATTATACAGCTTAGAATAACTTCACACATAAAGCTCCTTTTTTTAGTATGGCTGTCATAGCATAAATTTATATCAGTGCATGTGCCCAAATAAATTAAAATCTCTCTTCACTTTGAGAAAGCTGTTTTTCCTCACACAGTAAACATATCCTCTCTTAATAGTCTTCTGTACCAATGACAAGCAGAGCTTTTGGCTTTGGGACACCCTCTTATGGCAGCAGACCAATGCATTCCCAACATGTACGAATAAGAACATCCAGAAGAAGTGGGGTGAGTTGGGGAGAGAAAAAGGCCAAGAGATGGCTGGCTCCCTCCAGTCAAGTACTAGGCATTTACAAGATGCACCTGGTACTTGATGGCTAGGCCCTTCACAGCTATTAAATAGCTACAGGATGCTGGATGGTTTCCCAGGATAGGTTTGTGTTCCATCTTCTTACTTGTCCCTCTCCCTCACATGAATCTTAATATAACCTGAACCTGCAAAAACCCTTAAAATATTCTGGAGACTTTTCACTCCTCTTCGGCATTTACTACATTAGAGTTGGCATAGATATTCATGTAATGCAAATCTGAAAAGACTTTAAAGGTTAGATGTAGAAGACCCAAGCTAAAGGCCTATCTCATTCACTGGTTGCATATTTTTGGATGAGGCATTTCCCATCTCTATATCTGTTTCCTCATCTATTAAAATGAAGAAGTTGGATTAGATCAGGGGTTTTTAACTTGGGGATCCATGGTCTGCCAACAAGCCTATGGACAAATTTCAGAAGACCATAAACTTGAATGGGAAAAAAGTTCCTCTTTATTTTGACTAACCTCCAACTGAAATTTAGCATTTCCTTCAATTAGGATTTCTTGAACATACATTATTTTGAGGAAGAATTTATAGGCTTCACCAGACTGCTAAAGGGGTATATAACACAAAAATGTTAAGAAACCCTAGACTAGACAATCTATCTCCCTTCTGGGGCCAAAAAATAAACAATTCAATATGTAGACAGAAGTGGGTAGAAAACTTATCTGGAGTGAGGTAGACCTGTGTTCATGGCCCACTTCTGACACATACTGGTTGTGTGACCCTTGATAAGTCTTCTTTACTTCATATCCTAAAACAGAGTAAGACTATAATCTACAAAACAGGGGCTGACTTTGTTGAGGTCATATCCTTACCTAGACTTCCCTACACTGAAAAAAACTCATACCTCAAGTACGATGACAGACAGACAGACAGCAAATCAAATAGGTAGGGAGAGAGGTTGGTAGATAGCTAGGTAGCTAGATAGCTTGATAGGTGGGTGGATGGATGGATGGAAAAAGAGAGAGAGAGAGAGATGAATGGATGGACAGATGGATTGGTAGATAAACAAGATAAATGTTGTTGCTTGTTGTGTTTGTCCTTCATTTTCGAAGAGGACCATGACATCAGGGAAATGATAACATGACTTGCAGTTGACTTTGATTTGAATGAGGGAGGGCTGTGCAAGGTCACCAGCCTCACTTTATCCCCCAGAGCCGTCTGGGTCCAGTGGCCTGATATTTACCAAGATGACTTGAGATGGCCCAGGATGCACTGGGAGACCCTGGCCCTTTTAGGCTCAGGCCTTTTCATGTACTCTCTTAGAGTGAGGCAATGCCCGTTCAGCGAATAGGCCTCTTTAAGAAGTGAGTCAAGGGATGGCCCCTTTAATTAGAAAAAAAAGAAAAAGAAAAAAAAAACAGATAAACAGAAATATATATCTTTAAAGTTTGTTGAAAAAAGTGCTTTACAAATACTTAATTTGAGCCTCACAATATCCCTTATCCCGTAAGGGAGGTACTATTGCTGTTATTATCCCTATTTTTTTACAGATGAGGAAATTGAGGCCCAGACAGGTAAGGGGACTTGTCCATGATTACACAGCTGTAGTAAGTGTCACAGGGAGGATCTGTACAGATGCCTAAGCACTGCAGTCATTTTAATAGGCTACCTTTCACTCTTCATTGGAGTCACAGAATCTCAGAGTTGGAAGGGGCCTCCGAGGTAGGCCATCACACCTAAACCCAAATCATCTGTATGATACCCCAGAGTCAGGCTTTCCTTAGATATTTCCGGTGAGAGACACCTCACTACCTTCCAATGCAGCTCATGCTATGTTTTCATAGCTTTATTTCTTATACTGAGCCAAAATATTCCTTTCTATACCTTCCACCCATAGTTCCTAGTTCCTTCCTCTGGGGCCAAGCAGAACCAGTTTAATACCTTGACTACACGTACAGGACAGCCTTTGAAGTGTTAGAGGGTTCCTATCAAGTGTCCAGGCTTTGACCTCTCAATTCAGTTCAATCCTACCAGCATTTAGTAAGCATGTAGAAAGGCCAGAAAAGGGGGGAAAAGGAACAACAAATAGTGCTAGCCTGAAAGGAGTTTATAGTTCTCTAGAGTAAACATGCCCAGTTCCTTTAAGGCCTTTCAACATCCTCTGAACTTTCTCCAGCTTATCAATGTCCTACTTAAAATATGGCATCCAGTTCATCAATTTTCCACCAAAAACATGCCACTGGGAAATGAATGCCGTTGTCTCGATGTGGCATGACCTGAACAAACATCCTTGGAATTACACATTTCTTAATGTGTCCTAAATTTGCCTTATTTATTTTAGCTGCCGTGTTACACCACTTACTTGGACTGAGTTTGAAGTCCACTAAAATGTTTAAATTGTTTTAGACCTACGTTACCATCCCATCTCTCTTGTCTTGTACTTGCAAAATTGATTTTTTGGAACCCAAGTGTAAGAGTTTACATTGTCCCTATTAAATTTAACCTTGTCATATTTGGCCCAATGTTCTAGTCTACTGAGATTTTTTTTGAATGCTGTCATGTAATATAATATGTTATCTATCTTTCCCAGCTTTGTGTTATCTCAAAAGTCTCAAAGGCGTTTGTCTATGCTTTTATCCAGGTTACTGATGAAAGCATTTATGCAGCACAGAGCCAAGGGCAGCATAGGTAAGCCACATTTCTGGAGACCTACTTCCAAGCTGGCATAGAGCTTGATTCTTTGGGTCTGGTTATTCAGCCAGCTTCGGTTAACTATTCTATGATCTACCCTACATTTCTCTACCTCATCGATAACCGTAACTTGGGAGACTTTGTCCAAAACCTTACACGTAATAAGCCTTTGATAAATGTTTACTGATTTATTCAATTAAATGCTTTTCCAAAACTTAGGGGAACTGTATCTACAGTGTTCCCCTAATCTATCAGTCTAATAACCAAGTCAAAAAAGGAAATAGGGGCAGCTGCACATGAAGTGTTCTTAATGAAATTGTGTCACCTCTTAATGATTGCTGTTTCTTTTTCTATCTTATAGTCACCTTCCCTTTAATAATATGTGGAGAATTTTGTCAGGGCTAAAAGTCAAGCTTCCTTACCTTCCTGAAGTTTGCACTACTCATGCTTCTTTTTTAAGAAAAATCACAAGATTTCCTCCCTTTCCAGTCTGCCACAGATACTACTCCCATTTCCACAATCTTTAAGAGATCATTGTCAGGGGCTTAGTAAATGATACCTATCAGTTCTTTCCGTACCCTCAGTGCCCTGAAATGTCAGTTTGAACACCTCAAGGGAGATTAGCCCATCTCTCACTATCTGTCTATTATGTCAATAAATACTGTGAACTTAGGATCTTCTTCCATTAAAGTCCTACTGCGATGCTTTATTGTGGCAGAGAAGTGACCTTGGGGTCCTGTCATCTCTGGAAGATCTAACCAAGTCAGACAGGATTCAAAGTGTATAATGAAACTGTGAATGAGAATCAGCATGGATGTTTAGAGAGATTCATCCCCTGAATGGTGGTTACCAGGTATTAAAACATTTTGCCCACATTGTTGTAATCCCTGTGTAACCTTAGGCAAGCATTTACCTTCCTTGGGCCCTAGTGGTTTCCTTATCTGTAAAAAAAAGGGGGGGGGGCGGTATTTGACCAGATAATAACAAAAGTATTATCTGGCTCTACATTGGTGATCATAATTTATTGCTGTTCAGTCATTTTACTGATCCCATTTGAATTTTTTGTGGCAAAGATACTAGAGTTTTTTGCCATTTCCTTCTCCAGCTCATTTTTTACAGATGAAGAAACGGAGGCAAACAGAATTAAGTGACTTGCCCAAGGTAATGCAGCTAGTGTCTGAGGCCACATTTGAACTCAGGAAAATGAGTCTTCCTGACTTTAGACGCAGCTGTCCACTGTGCCACCTCGCTGCCTCGTTCACAATAGAAACTTGCATTTATATAGCATCTTTACATTCATTATCTCATTTAAGTTTCACAACAACCCAATGGGGCAGGCACTACAGGCATCATTAGACCCATTATACAGAAGATGGAAATAAGGTTGAGAAAATTTAAATGACTTGCCCATGGCCTCAGAGTTAGGATTTGAACCCGGGTTTTCCTGTCCCTATCAGTTTATAGATGGGGAAACTGAGGCACAGAGTGATCCACCAGGGTCACCTACCTAGCAAGTGTCAGGTTGGATTCAAACCAAGTCTGCCTACCTCTAAATCTCCCATTCCCTTTCCTATACTACACGGGACATCAGAGATCTAATGTACTTATAAGAGATCAAAGGAGATCATATATGTAAAATGCTTTGAAAACCTTAAAGTATTACATAAATGATGGTGATACGATGAGATTTGGAGCTGGAAAGCGACTTTAGAGATCATCTAGTCCTACCACCTCATTTTACATAAGGAGTAAACTAAGGCCAAAAGCAGTTAGCTAACTTCCTTCTGATCACACAGGTAGTAATTAGCAATACCAGGACCTGACCCCAGATCTAGGGTACTTACACAATGCTTTTCTATTAGATTATATGCTATCTAAGAAGCTCTACTTCCAGGAGCCGAGGTGGCAGAGTAAGAAGTAGCTCTCACCCTCCTTTATGGACTTCTGAAAGCCCAGAAAATATCACCCCAGGAAAAACCCTGGAACAGTTGAGCCAGCAGAAAGACAAGGTGAAGGAGTCTTGTAGCCCAGGAAGCTTGGGGGACTAACGGGAAAGTCCCCTCTGCCTCTGGGGGAGGGGGAAGCAGTACAGGACGGGATGCATCCCAGCAAGCCAGTGCCAAGCCCCACCTCAGCAAACCAGGGGGAGATCCTGAGCTCTAGAATGGTGGACCAGGCAAACACCAACACTAGGACCCCCCAGCACCTCAGTGCAGGCAAGGCAACTGAGTGTTCTCCAGCAGCCAGATCTCCTGATGCTTCAGTGCAACTCCAGGAAGCACAATTCCTGGAGGCACAGCACCAGGCTGGCAGACATCTTCCGCAGCCAAACATTCAAGCGGAAAGCCCTAGTGAGGGGGGCGGAGCCAGGAGGGCAGCTGGAAAGCAGAGAATTGCATGAGCTCCCCCCCCAGGTCCCTCCAAAAACCTATAAAATGTCTCTGAACAAATTCTAGAGTTGCAGAACCCACGGAATAGCAGAGGGAAGCAGGTCTCCAGCCCAGGACAGCCAGGATGGTCACTGGGTAAAGTCTATCCCACAGAGCTGGGAGCAGAACAGAGCAGAGCACAGCGTGGGCTGTGCCCAGACCAACCAGACCAGGAGCTGGGCAGAACAAGCCCTAGCACCCTGAATCAGTGAGCTGTGGCAGTTACCAGACTTCTCAACCCACAAACACCAAAAACAACAGAGAAGGTTAGTGGGAAAAGCTGCAGGGAGTTTGTGTGTGTCTATATATATATAGACAGAGGGCACAGGGTGAGTTGAATATGAAGGGATGATATCTAAAAAATAAAATCAAATTAAGGGATGAGAGAGGAATACATTGAGAGAGAGAGAGAGAGAAAGGGAGAGATAGAATGGGGTAAATTATCTCAAATAAAAGTGGCAAGAAAAAGCAGTCCTGTTGGGAGGGAAGAGGGGGCAGATGAAGGGGAATGAGTGAATCTTGCTCTCATTGGATTTGACCTGAGGAGGGAATAACATACACACTCAATTGGATATCTTACCCCACAGGAAAAAAGAAGGAATGGGATAAAAAAGGGGGGATGACAGAAGGGAGGGCAGATATGGGGAGGAGGTAATCAAAAGCAAACACTTTTGAAAAGGGACAGGGTCAATGGAGAAAATTGAATAAAGGGGGACAGGATAGAAAGGAGCAAAGTATAGTTAGTCTTTCACAACATGAGTATTGTGGAAGGGTTTTGTATAATGATACATATGTGGCCTATGTTGAATTGCTTGCCTTCTTAGGGAGGGTGGGTGGGAAGGGAAGAGGGGATAGAATTTGGAACTCAAAGTTTTAAAAGCAGATGTTCAAAAAAAAGTTTTTGCATGCAACTAGGAAGTAAGATATACAGGCAATGGGGCATAAACATCTATCTTTCCCTACAAGAAAGTAAGGGAAAAGGGGATGGGGGGGAATGGGGTGACAGAAGGGAGGGTTCACTAGGGAATGGGACAATCAGAATATATGCTATCTTGGAGTGGGGGGAGGGTAAAAATGGGGAGAAAATTTGTAATTCAAACTCTTGTGAAAATTAATGCTGAAAACTAAAAATATTAAATAAATAAATAATGATTTTTTTTTGAAAAGCCCGAGTGAGCAGGCAATCCACCAGGGGCCAGACTTCCCACTCCCACATTGAGAGTTCCAGAGTTGCTGACCCCAGTTCATCACCAGGTAAGCTTCCAGATACCTACAACCTTCAGCTGCCAGCATGTGAGACTCCAGCACACAAAGTCAGTGACTAGGTCCCAGGCTCCCAGCACAACAAGCTTGGGTCAGTGCCTCCTGTGCTCCAGGAGGAGAGCTCAACTTTAAAAGCCATGAAATAGGCAAACACCATGAGCAAAAAGCAGAAATGGACAGCGACCATAGATTCTTATTATGGAGACAGGAAAGATCAAGGCATAAAGTCAGAAGAGGACAACATCATCAATATGCCCACATCCAAAACCTCAAAGGGGAAAATGGTCTCAAGCCCAAAAGACCTTCTTGAAAGGGCTCAAGAAAGATTTCAAAAGTCAAATAAAAGATGTAGCAGAATAATTGGGAAAATAAATGAGAGGTATGCAGGAGAGAGTCAACAGCTTGGAAAAGGAAGGACAAAAACTGACTGTAGAAAACAAGTCCTTAAAAAATACAATTAGCCAAATGGAAAAAAGTACACTGAAGAAAACAACTCATTAAAAAGTAGAATTGGCCAAATGGAAAAGGAGGCATGAAAACTCGCTGAAGAGAAGAACATCTTAAAAAATAAAATGGGCCAAATCGAAAAGGAGGTACAAAATCTAATAGAAGAAAACAATTCATTAATGATTAAAATTGGGCAAGTGGAAGCTAATGCCTCTATGAGATATCAAGAATCAGTCAAAAAGAAACAAAAGAATGAAAAAATAGAAGAAAACATAAAATATTTCATTGGTAACACAACTGACCTGGAAAAGAGATCCAGGAGAGAAAATTTAAAAATTATTGTAGTAGTTGAAAATACTGCAAGTAGCCAGGAAGAAACAATTTAAATATCATGGAACCACAGTCAGGATTACGCAGGATCTTGCAGCTTCTGCATTAAAAGACTGAAGGGCATGGAATAAGATATTCCAAACAGCAAAGGAGCTTGGATTACAACCAAGGATCAATTACCCAGACAAACTGAGCATAATCTTTCAGGGGAGGAGATGGACATTCAATGAAATAGGGGACTTCCAAACCTTCCTGATGAAAAGACCAGAGCTCAACAGAAAATTTGATCTTCAAATACAAGACTCAAGAAAGGCATAAAAAGATAAACATGAAAGAAAAAATGTTATTAATAAGGGTAAACTGTTTATATCCCTACAAGGAAAGATGGCATTTGTAACTCTTGAGAACTGTATTGTTGTTATTATAACATTTAAAATAGATATACATAGACAGAGACCTTGAGTATAAGTTGATTTTGGTGTGATGATAAATCTAATTAAGTGGTGAAAAGGGATTGTATTGGTAGAAGAGGAAAGGAGGAAGCAGACAAGGGTAAATTACAGCACAAGAAAAGACATAAAAATCTGTTACAGTAGAGGGAAAGAAAGGAGGGAGATGAGCATTATTTGAACCTTACTCATCAGATTTGGCTCAAAGAGAGAATAACATAATCAGTCATGTGTAGAAATCTAACTTACTCTATAAGAAGTAGGAGGGGAAAGGGGAAAGAAAAGAGAAGGGGTGCATAGAAGGGAGGGTAGACTGAGGGAAGCAGTGGTTGAAAGCAAAACTCTAGTGAGGAGGGAAAGAGAGTAAGGAGATAAAAAAAGTATAAATGGGGGAAAATAGAATAGAGAGAAAGACAGATAATAATCATAACTATGAATGTGAATAAGAGTCTGAATGCAGATGGAAGCATACTATTTACTCTACTTTTTTATTGTTTTCTTTCTTCTTTCTGGTGGTTCCTCCCATGAGTTCTAGTTCTTTTTTACATCATGACTTATGTGAAAATATGTTTAATATTAATGTATAAATAGAGCCCATGTGGGGGCGGAGCCAAGATGGCCGCATGAAAACAGCGTCTTACCGGAGCTCTCTCACAAGGTCAGTCAGATTCCCATAAAGAAGTGAATTTGAGCAGATTTGAGAGAGTTAGAAACCGCAAGCAGTCTGAGTGGGGCAAATTTCCGAGACAGGAGAGTCTGAAAGGCCAAAGGCACAAATCTGTAGGCTTGGAGAGTGCTCTGTGTGCGGAGCTGCTCCGGACCAAAGCAGAAGTGGCTGGCCAGGAAACCCACGTGGGAGACAGGCTGGGAGAAAGCTGGGCACCTGAAACCAGCGGAGATCCCCAGGCCTCCCAACACAGGACAGCAGTCTGTGGAAGCGACGTGAGGCCACACAACGCCACCGGCCACGAAACACCGACTCCTGAGGCTTGCAGCCCGAAGGTATGAAACGCTTCTTGAACTTCCGGGATACATAATGGCCAGGTAAATGGCTCTAATCCCTCCCCTCCCCACCCAGAGAATTCCTCAGGAAAAAAAAAGAACGCTGGAACAGAGGAGAAATAAGTGGGGCTTCAGTGGTCAAATAGTAGAAGTTCATTAGTCCCAGAGGGGCAGAGCCAGCAGGGGTCAACACCAGGAGCCCAGACGTAATCTTGCTTCCCCAGGGGAAGTGCCAGACATCAGCTCAAACAGCAAACAGCTGAGACCATTGCTGAAGAGCAACAGTGCTGGAGAGCACCCATAGGGAAAGAGACATCAGGGAGCCAGACCCCTCCCCCACACCTCAGGAAACTGAAGGCTATAATTCTAGACTCACAATTCCCAGAATAAGAAAGCTGGGACAGAGAGCCCTGAGCCCCAAAGGCAGATATTTGTTGTAAAGCCAGGAAAAGGCAAAACAACATGAAGAGGAACACAAAAAAACCCGAGGGCCATCGATTCTTTTTATGGAGACAGGCAGGATCAAAATACCAATATGGAAGAGGACAGCAATGACACTATAGATAGATCTGATACCTCAAAAGGTAATGTGAACTGGTCTCCAGCCCAAAAAGCACTGCTGGAAGAGCTAAAGGAGGATTTTAAAAACCAAATTAGGGAGCTGAAAGAAAATATGGAAAAAAAGATTGGCGAAATGGCTACGGACATCCAGAATCTAGAGACAGAAAATGACACCCTGAGAGGTAAAATCAACCAATTGGAAAAGGAGACTCAAAAGCAAAATGAAAACACTAACATTAAAAATTAGGGTTGAGCAAGTGGAAGCTAATGAATCTATGAGGCACCAAGAAGTAGTAAAAAAAATGTAAAGAATGAAAAAATAGAAAAAAATGTGAAATATCTGATTGGGAAAACAACTGACCTGGAAAATAGATCAAAGAGGCAATTTAAGAGTCATTGGTCTACCAGAAATCCACGATGAAAAAAAGAGCCTTGACAGTATCTTCGAAGAAATTATCAAAGACGACTGCCCAGAGGTCCTAGAACCAGAAGGCAAAATAGTCATTGAAAGAATTCACCGATCACCCCCTGAAAGAGATCCCAAACTGAAAACACCAAGAAATATCATAGCCAAATTTCAGAACTACAAAGTCAGAGAGAAAATACTTCAAGCAGCCAAAAAGAAATAATTCAAATATCGTGGAACTACAGTCAGGATCACGCAGGATCTCTCAGCTTCCACATTAAAAGACAGGAGAAATTGGAATATGATATTCCAAAGGGCAAAGGAGCTGGGAGTGCAACCAAGGATCAACTACCCAGCAAAACCAAGCATGATTTTTTTTTCTTTATTTATTTTTAGTTTACCACACACGGTTCTACATAGTTTTGAGTTCCAGTTTTTCTCCCCTCCCTCCCCCCTCCCTCCCCAAGACGGCATGAAGTCTCATATAACTGTCATGTATAACTTCGCATTGAATTAATTTATGCTCTAGTCAAGTCGTGGAGAAGAATTTTGACCAATGGAATGAATCATGAGAAAGAAGAAACAGAACCAAAAAAAAAAACAAAAACAAAAAAAAACCCCAAAAACAAAAACAAAAGAGAAGCAGAAAAGGCGAGCATGTAGGGTGCCTCAGTCTGTATTCAAACTTCGCAGTTCTTTCTCTGAATGAAGATAGCATTCTCCATCGTGAGTCCCCTGGAGTTGTCCTTGCCCCTTTAGGTTGCTGAGAGAAGCGCAGTATGTCAGGGTTGGTCCTCACGGAATCCACATATCTGTGGCTGTGCACAACGTTCTCCTGGCTCTGCTCCGCTCACTCAGCATTATGTCGTGTAGGTTTTTCCAGGTTGTTATGAAGTCTGCATCATCCCCATTTCTTATGGCACAATAGTATTCCATCACCTTCATATACCACAGCTTGTTCAGCCATTCCCCAATTGATGGGCATACCTTTGCTTTCCAATTCTTGGCTACCACAAAGAGAGCTGCTATAAATGTTCTTGTACATATGGGTCCTTTTCCCGCTTGCGTGATTTCTTTGGGATACAACCCTAGAAGTGGTATTACTGGGTCAAAGGGTATGAACATTTCTATAGCCCTTTGGGCATAGTTCCACACCGCCCTCCAAAATGGCTGGATCAGCTCGCAACTCCACCAGCAATGCAACAATGTTCCAATTTCCCCACATCCTTTCCAGCATTTATCATTCTCCTGATTTGTTATTTTAGCCAATCTGACAGGAGAGATGTGGTATCTAAGAGTTGTTTTGATTTGCATTTCTCTAATCAGCAGCGATCCAGAGCATTTTTCCATATGCCTGTAGATAGCTTTAATTTCTTCCTCTGAAAACTGCCTGTTCATATCCTTTGACCATTTCTCAATTGGGGAATGGCTTGTATTCCTATATATTTGGCTTAGCTCCCTGTATATTTTAGAGATGAGGCCTTTATCAGAGATACTAGTTGCAAAGATTTTCTCCCACAAGCATGATTTTTCAGGCAAGGAAATGGACATTCAATGAAATAAGGGAATTCCAGACCTTCCTGATGAAAAGGCCAGAACCCAATGGAAAATTTGATCTCCAAATACAAAACTCAAGAGAGACATAAAAAGGTAAACAGGGGGTAAAACCCCCACAAACATTATTAATCAATAAGGGCAAATTATTTGCATCTTTGTATAGGATTATATCATCTTATGTATGTTGTATATATACATATATATATGTCAGTCTTGAGAATGGCACAGCTATTATGACGATTGAAAGGGATACACATAGATTGTGAATGCCTGTATAAAATAATTGATATAAGGATAAAAAACGTAAGTAAGAGATGTAAAGGGAGGGCTATGAGAGAATAGGTAAGGAGGTAGTAGAAAAGGGTAAATTACACCAAAGGAAGAAGCACAAAAACATATTATAGTAGAGGGAAAGAAGGGAGGGAGAAGAGCAGTATTTGAGCTTCACTGTCATCTGATCTGGTTCAAGAAGGGAATGACATACCCTGATAAGTATAGAAACCTAACTTGTCCTACAGGAAGTAGGAGGGCAAGGGGGGAAAAAGGGAGGGGGGTGGTCAGAAGGGAGGGGAGAAGTAACAAGTGGGAAACAATAAGATAAGGGAGGGGAATAAAGAAGGAGGGTAAACTGAGGAAGGCGGTGGTCAAAAGCAAAACTTTGTTGAGGAGGGGAAGGGGAAAGGGAGAAATAAAAGCATAAACAGGGGGAAATAGGATGGAGAAAAAGACACAGATAGAAATCATAACTATGAACGTGAAGGGGATGAACTCTCCAATAAAATGGAAGCAGATAGCAGAATGGATTAAAAACCATAATCCTACAATATGCCATTTACAAGAAACACATTTGAAACAGGGGGATACACATATGATAAAGGTAAAAGGCTGGAGTAAAATATATTGCGCCTCAGCTAAAGTAAAAAAAGCAGGTGTAGCAATCCTAATCTCAGACAAAGCAAAAGTAAAGATAGACTTAATTAAAAGAGATAAGGAAGGACATTACATCTTGCTAAAAGGCACCATAAACAATGAAGCAATATCATTGTTTAACATATATGCACCAAGTGGTAGGGCATACAGATTCTTAGAGGAGAGGTTAAGGGAGTTATAGGAAGAAATAGACAGCAAAACTATAATATTGGGAGACCTCAACCTCCCCCTTTCTGAACTTGACAAATCTAACCTCAAAATAAATAATAAAGAAGTTAAGGAGGTAAACAGAATTTTAGAAAGGGCAGATATGATAGACCTCTGGAGAAAACTGAATGGGGATAAAAAGGAATATACTTTCTTCTCAAAAGTACATGGCACATACTCAAAAATTGACCATGTACTAGGGCATAAAAACCTCACAATCCAGTGTAGAAAGACAGAAGTAGTCAAAACACACTTTTCAGATCATGATGCAATAAGAGTTATTTGTAACAAAGAACCATGGAAAAATAAGCTAAAAATTAATTGGAAACTAAATAATCTAATTCTAAAGAATGAGTGGGCCAAAGAACAAATCAGAGAAACAATAAATAACTTCATTCAAGAGAATGACAATAATGAAACAACACATCAAAACTTATGGGATGCAGCAAAAGCAGTTCTGAGGGGAAGTTTTATATCCCTAAATGCTTTCATGAGTAAAATAGGGAAAAAGGAGATCAATGATCTGGACATAGAGCTGAAAAAGCTAGAAAAAGAGCAAATTAAATAGAGCCCATATCAGATTGCATGCCAATTTGAGGAGGGAAGAGGGGAGGAAGGGGGAGAAAATTTAAAATTCAAAATCTTATGAAAGTGAATGTTGACATCTAAAAATAATTAATTATATTTTAAAAAAGAAAAAAAGATTATATGATGTCTGAGGGCAAAGAACCTGTTGTATTGCCTTTGCTCCTCACTCAGAGACTATAGCAAGGTACTTTATATGGGTAATTAATGTTTGCTGAGTTTTTAAAAGAAATAGAATTAACCAAGTGCCATCTTGAAAGATAGAAGAAGACATAGAAATGGTAAAGAAAACTGAGCTAGATAATTTCAATTTTTCCCTAGTTCTACAAAGTATCCTCTTGGTAATTTCATTGATATAATATGAAATATATAAATTAACTCAAAGTAATGTTGTCATATTTATGTATTTTCATAGCCTAATCATGAGCACTGGATTTCTTCAGGCATTGAAATTTTCCTTTATATCTGTTAAGATGTTTTGTAGTTGTATTTATGTAAAATTGAAGAGGTGTGGTAGGTTAACTCCCAGGCATTTTAGGTAATTTATAGTTATTTCATATGGATTTTTTCCTCCTCTTTTTTTGTAGCATATATAGAAATGTTTGTGATTTTTGTAGATTGATTTTGGATCCTGCTGCTTTACTGAAGTTGTTAATTATCTCAACTTGACTTCTTCCCTGATTGTTTTTCAAGGGATTCTCTTAAGTATATTATTATGGCATCCAAAAATGAGAACAGTTTTTAATCCCCTTTTCATGGATGTTTATGCCTTAAATTTTACTCTCATGTCTTATTGCTACAGCTAACATTTCTAGAAATACACAAAACAATAATGGGTAAAGGGACATCCTTGCTTTATTCTGTTTGCGCTCAGAAAGTTTCTAGTATTTCTCCATAGCTACTAATGCTAGCTCTTGGTAGTATGGTACAGTGGGAAGACTTGTATTTAGAGGCAGAGGCCCAGGGCTTCAAATCCCAATTCTACCACTTAATACCTGTGTGATCTTAGGCAATATACTAAATTCTCTAGATCTATTTCCTTATTTACAAAATTAGGAAGTTGGATCAGGTGATTTGAAAAGTTACTTCTGACTTTCAATCTATGTTCTGAGATTTTCACACACACACACACACACACACACACACACACACACACACACATGCACATACATATAAATAATTCTGATCATGGTAAATAAATCCCCATGCCAGGGATTTTGAGGGTTTTTAAAATAAATGAGGGTTATATTGTGCCAAAGGTATTTCCTATGTCTACATTAATAACCACATGAATTTCTTTGTTTTTATTGATTTTATTATATTAACTATTATCCTGATGTTACACGATCCTTGCATCCTTAATAGAAATCTAATTTGGTCATAGTGAATTATTTTCTAGATGTAATTAATGCTAGTCTCCTGGCAAAGATTTTATTCAAAAATTTTTGCATTGATATGCATTAATCAAATTAGTCTATAATTTTCATTCTCCACTTCGTTCCTCTCCAATTTATATGCCAGCACCATATTTGCCTCATAAACCATGTTTGATAGAGTGCTTCCTTTATTTCTGAGAATAATTTTGATATTGTTAAGCATTAATTGCTCTTTAAACATTTGATAAAATTTACTTGAAAATCCATCTGGTCTACCTGTGGCAGTCCCCTTAAGGCTTGCTTGATTTATTTGCCTGGGATTGGGTTAAGAGCACTATTTCTTGTTTTGTTAATTTAGTTATTTGACATTTTTGCTGATATTCATAATTTTTTACGCTTCTCAAGAGAACCTTTTACCTTTAAAACACAGACATTATACAGTCCAGTGGAGAGAGTGCTAGACCTAGAGTCCGGAAGCCCTGAATTCAATTTTGACCTCTTTCTCCTACTAGCCCTATGAACATGGGAAAGTCACTCTCTTTAAGACACAATTTTCTCATCTGTGGAGACATGAACACTTATTTCTTATAGAATTTGTGTGAAGGGGAAAAAAAAACAAAATTTTTTATCAGAATGTGTCATTTGACTATGAATTGCCACCCACCCACTCTGTTGCCAACTAAATAACAAAATATGACTCAACCACCTCCATCTTGCTTAGGCCCTGCTATACACACTGCACTTGTTAGCTGTGCTCAGTCCCACACATGTTGCATCCAATAGTCAGCTAGGGACTTTGTAGACCTTATCAGAATAGGCTACATGCCACAGATCCATTCAAATGTTGCAGAATGTGTATGATTGCCTATGTACTCTAAGCAGGCCTGAAGAAATTAACATAACCCAAATCTGTCTCACAGAAAGCTAAAGCTGCTATAAGAGAGCATTTTTCCTTAGCTTGTTAATAAACTTCTTTTCCTTTTTGGCTTGATATGACCTCCTAGTCTTGTCATCCTGCTGGTGGGTGAAGAGCTTCTCTGGGCTCTTGAGGAACCTAGGCTGAGAAATATCCCAAGAGTTACTGCAGAGTTCAGATTAAATAATTGTATGTAAAAGACTTAACATCTATAGAGTTCTATATAAACACCTTTCCTTCTTCCTCCCCTTTCAATTCAGTGCAGCAGTGCATGTGTAGGATAGTTCAGTGAATTTACCAATTCCCAGCTTAAAACCTCAGACTTCTTTTCCATCAAAAACAAAAAACCCAAAGCAAGATGCTATAATACATAGACATTCATCATCAATTGGGATTGCTTGAGTTTAATATAGATTGAATATCCTTGGGGTAATGGTAATTTTGTTAGGCCTTAAGCACCAGAAGGTATTTTTTCTCTTCTGTTTACTTTTACAAGACTATGTAAATAAGTAAAAAAAAACAAGAAGTAAGAGTAAGTAGGAAAAGGAAGCCTGATGTTTATAAGGTGTCAATGGTAAACCTAGTGACAAGATAGTAATAAAAAAGCACTTCATGGAGGGGGTGAATTTTAAGTTAGGTTTAAAGAACAAGAGAGAAATCCAATTGTTTCACTTCAAAACTTACAGCTTTTTCTTTCCTAGGTACACCAGGAAAGCCTTTAATACTTAGCAGTTATGATTAGGGATAGGGTTCTAGACCTCTGATTTCAGTGGTACAGAGATCTTCCTCAACTATTGGCCAGGTATGCTGAGACGTTAAGCTTCACACAGTTAGTATATACCAGAGATGGAACTTGAACCCAGCTCTCTATCCACTATATACCAGGCTGCCTCTAAAGGTGATCAGAGTTATTTTTTAAATATAAATTTTAAATAAAAAGTCTTTAAAATGAAATGAAAAATCATAAATGGAAAAAAAGGGCATTAAGCATAGAGTTATAAGGGGATAGACACTGCAGGTAAATAATGAGTTGCACTCAGAAAGGAATAGAAGGAGGAAAGAGAGCCGGATGGCGTTTGGAAGATTATGCCAAACTTTCATCAATCTCAAGCTGCTTCCCCCTACAAAAAAAAATCTATCCTGTTAGCAGCACCAGTATTCTTCCTGTGATACTATATGGCTGCAAATCATGGAAAACTACCATCTCTGAGGATTCAAAATTATGGGTAATCCAATTCAAAAGATGAATCAATTTGATTCAATTTAGCAAGCATTTATTCAATAACTAATGAAAAGATAAGTGTTGGACATAAATAGTCTGTAGTATATTCATTCATTCATTCATTCATTCAATAAGTATTTATTGAACACTTACTATGTGCCAAGGTTGTGTTAGCCACTGGGAGTACAAGGACAAAAATAAAAATGGCACCTGGCCTCAAGGAACTGACATTTATAGAGTTACATAAATGAACACAAAACTGCCTTAAGACTTTTGGAACGTCCTGTATGCAATAAAAACAAAAAGAAATAAAAAGAAACTAGGGGAATCAGGAGAGGTTTCCTATAGGAGGTAGCACTTTCATTTTCAGAGGAAACTAAAGCAAAGGTGAAGAAAGGGTGCATTCCAGGTGTCTATTACTGGTAATGCCGTAGGTACAGGAAACTGCTTTGTGGGCCACTGTATGGGTGGACCACGGTAGAATTGAGGGAGTGGTTTTAGAAAAACTGATGGAGGAAGAATGAAATAGGCTTCTGTCATTTCCAGGATGGTTACAAGTACTGGCGTAATACCACTTATTGTGCACATTACTATGGAATGTCCTCACCCCTCACCTCAACCTCTTAGAATCTCATGCTTCCCTCAAGTATTGGATCAAATGCCATCTCCTGACCATCCCATCTCTTGGCACTCTTCCCCCTTCTATTATACTTTCTATATTTTCTCACACATTTAGTTATCTATTGTTATGTTGTTCCTTCTTCCTGTCCTCCTAGTAAAATATAAATTACTTGATGGTAGAGACTATTTGTATTTTTGTAACACACACACACACACACACACACACACACACACTACACACACACACACACACACACAGAGTAGTATATCTTTGGGTAGAAAGGGGTAACCTGGGATTCAGACCTGTGGTTTTTATCCATATTGGGAACTTTGATTTGGAAAACCCTTCAATCAATGTTATTCAATAACTCAGTCTATGTCTTATAGTCTTAGGACACACAACAAGTATGTGTCAAAGACAAGATTCAAAACTTTGTCTTCCTGAAGCCACAGCAGACACTATCCACTAGGCTATTTTGCTTCTTGGCATAAAATATCTCATCTGGAAAATGTTTGATCTGGAAAAGAAGTGCTCAGGCTTTGCTGTGTGGTAGAAGACCTAAAGATATTGAGGAGATCTGCTTTGGAGATCATCTTATGGGAGAACACAGACAAGAACCACAAATGATGTGAAGGTATAGATGGATCACAGGATAATAGATTTAATAACATATATAGGACAGAATAGAATATAGATAATAGATTTAGAACTAGAAGGAGGCAAAGTCCATATAATTCAACTCGATGAGACCCAGAGAGGTCACACACCCAGTAAGTGACAGAAGTGAAATTAGATCCCAAATCTTCTGATACCAGATCTGGTGTTTTTTCCACAATGGCAAATTGCTTCTTCATAGCTTATGACTGGCACTGGCAAGAGGAACTCTCACATCCATGAAATCACACATCCATTTGAATAACTAATGAGAATTCAATCAAAAAACACAGTGTGCCAGGCACCATGCTGGGCATGTAAAGACAAAAACACAACCAAAAAAGGGAATGGGAAGAGCAAAAAAAAAAGTCATGGGTGAATGTGAGAGATTGCCTGTGGAGTTCTATTAAAATAAACAAATGAAAAATCACCAGACAAAACAGAGGAAAAAACATGTTTTGGGAAAGAGTGTTTGTTTGGAAAGAGAGTTTCTCAGTGTGAAGAGAGAAAAAAGGAAAGGAGATAATGGGGGAAGCCCTCAGTTCAAACAGTTCCCTGTATTACCAGCAGGTGGCCCCATCAATTGGAGTAGCTTGGTTGCTGGTCATGGTGTGAGCTAGGGCAGGGTGCAGTGGCATTAGGAAAAATGATGAAGGGGGAGACAACGTCCAACTTTGTTGGCACTTCCAGGATGCTTGTAAAGTGGCAAGTGAACTCCAGGAGTATCTATGCATAGATGAAGTTATTCTGAAATTACTAAGGCTAACAATACGGTATAATTTTGCAAGCTTAGAATGGCGGAACTTTCAGGTTTGCCTTTGGCTATATATACAGTCTAAAAATGCTAAGGCCTTCGGATGGCTATTCTATGAATCTGGTTTTTTTTTAACCTTATGCTAGGTCCACATAATAATTACTTTAACTGGTTTCTGGCTTTCAAGTAAGAGCCCACATCAGAATTGAGTGAGAAATGAGGAACTTTTCTGAGGAAATTCACAGTTTAATAATGCATTTGGCCGGGGGGGATTATAACTACTTTAGTACTAGGGGAGTGATCGATTTAACACTGAAACTTGCTCATTGGGCATTCAGTTCAGGCAACTCTCAATTATCCAGGGGGTGGTTTATCCAGTTTGGAGATTATCCATGCCTCTGGCTTCTCCTCCCCTCTACTGTCTGCCCTTTGGCTACTGTTATAACTCAAATGAGCACTTTGGTGGGAGAGAGGTAGAGGAAAGGAAGAGAAGTGAAATTCAAATCAGGTAATTTTGCTGCTTATTAGCAGCTCTTGTAAACCAAATGGTGAAACCAATGGCTAAAGTGCAGTTTGGGATTATCTGTGGATTTCTCGTGCCATGCCTCCCCTCCATTTACTGAGGAAATTTGGACTTGGCTAAGTACTGACTCCATTTTACAAGAGGGAACAGCAACTAGTAATGCTTAGAGCCCACCATTCACAGACATGTATCATTCCAATGATCAATGGTATAATCCAATGGAAATCCATGGATGTGGGCACTCCCATTCCATGGTGCAGTTTACAGCCCATCCATCCATACCTGCCCAACCTCTGCTGCCTCTTTCATCCAGGTCCCCCTCCACAGGTAATTTCCTTATGCTCCACTAACATTGTGTAGATACCAATGGAGCACAAGGGCTGTCCAATTTGTCCTTTCTCTTTTTGTGGTTGTTTTTCACTCATTTCAGTCCCATTCTTCATGACCCCACTTGGAGTTTTCTTGGCAAAGCTACTGGAGAGGTTTTACCATTTCCTTCTCCAGCTCATTTTACAGATGAGAAACTGAGACAAACAAGGTGAAGTAACTTACCCAGGGTCACCCAGCTAGTACATGTCTGAGGCCACATTTGAACTCAGCTCTTTCTGACCCCGGGCTGGCCCTCTATCCACTGTGCCACCTAGCTGCCTTTCTTCTTGCTCTGTAACTAAGCTATCTTTTTTTTTCCCATTCACACGTTTCTCTGAAGTCATCCTTTTCACCACCTCTCCACATAATTCCTTGTTTGAAATGAGTTGAAGTCCTCTCATGCCCACAGTGCATTTCTACATTGTCCTTCAGGTAATCCCTAGCCTCGGTTTTCTTGGGATACTGCAGAATTCCACAGACACTCAGGCTAATAGAATGTTAGCATTGGAAGGAACCTTAGAGATAATCGAGTTCAGCCTCTTCATTTTAGAGAGAGAGAGAGAGAGAGGAGAGTGACAGTTCCAAAGGCCCTCCCAGCTCTTTGAAAGGGATTTGCCCAAGATCATACAGTTTGTTAATAACTTCTTCAGGAGGCACGAAGCAAGTCAGTATGAAGGCATGAAAAGATCATTGGATCTCGATATCAGAGGACCGGGGTTCACATCTGATATTTACCAATTCTGTGACCCTGGAAAAATTATTTTGGTTCCCTACACTCTCCTGTGAAATGATGGGATTGGATTAGATCATATCTAAGAATTCTTCCCAGCTCTAAATCTCATGAGCCTCTAAAGGACAGTGATACTGAAGGTTATGTCTAACACGGTGAACTTTAAAAATAATTATCAACAACCCTGTTTAGGCAATGGTGGCCTCTAGTTCCCTGTCTCCATCATCACTCTAGTCTAAATGAGAGGGAATGAGTTTAAATTGCAGCTGGAAAGAAATGTTAACCGTCATGAAGGTCCCTTTGACAGACAAGCTAGTCTAACCCAGTTTAAGACAGACTGAAATGTCTGCTCATTTCCCAGACCTTCCCTTCCCACCCTAAACCCCATCCCTCCCCCAAGTAGGGTACAAAGATATATGCAGATGCACAGTTGACCTAAGAGGAAGACAGAGATCAGGGCTTCTGGAGAGGTCAGTGACAACTGGACACTCTTTGAAGTGCCTGCCCTTGCTGTGGATAAGCCTGAACCATGAACTTCCCCCCCTTTCCTGCTCCAGAGGCTGTCAGCTGTCTTCTCTCCTGGGCAAATGGTAGCATCCTGTTTAAAAAGGCAGCCTCCTCTCCCTCTCTCTCCCTCCCTTCCTCCCTTCCTCTCTCTCTCCCCCCCTCCTTCTCTCTCTCTCTCTCTCTCTCTCTCTCTCTCTCTCTCTCTCTCTCTCTCTCTCTCTCTCTCTCTCTCCCTCCCTCTCTTTTTCTCTTTCTCTCTGGGTTTCTTGGAAATAAACTGTGTTTACAGGTTAATATTTAGCTGTATCCTGGGGCATGGGGAAGCAGGACATGTGAATTGAATTTACCCTAAACTGTATGGTTTCAAATGTATCAGAAAAATAGATTTGGCAAAGTACATTTGTCCCCCTCTTTCCCTCTACCCCAATTCCCCATCCTTATATAAGAAACACTGTTGGTCTCATCCCCTGTTTCTTTAAAACCAAAATAGTCCATCAGCTGCCCCTGTTCCTAGTTTCCTGGAGCTAGAGGCAAGCACAATGGGATTGCTTTCATATTCACATCCAAGAGGCCCTACGTGACAGACATCTTTGTTCCCAGGCCGCAGAGTCAAAGCTGCCTCTGTTTTTTAAGAAGTGTTACCAAATCTCAGTGTCACCAAATTGCTTGGGTTCATTCACTCCATCTCCCGCTTCGTGGCCCTTCACATCCCTCCCCTCGACCAAAACATGCAGACTTCATCCTCCCAAAATAGCAGCCTGCAGGAAATGTGGCCGAGCCTCTCACTCCAGATGAGAACTTCCAGAGCCGGGGCTGCGTTTGCTGAATCACTCCGGGTGGGATGCTGGGGGGAGACTGAGAGATGGAGGGGAAGGATGTAGCCCAGGGTCTGGCGAGGGAAGGAGAGGCAGGGTGGAGAAACCTCTCACGGTGATACTGGGAGATTTTTATAGCAGCGTTTACAAGTCTGAGACAGAGGGTGAAACCTCACATGAGTCACTTGCTGCTGCTATTCACAAGCTGCCTGGTAAGATGTGAAAACTGTGGCTTGGTTGTCCATAAAGCAGAGAACTGTCAACACAGGCCCAGGCTTCCTCTCCCATTTGATCCTCCCAGCCCCACCCCCCACTCCACTCTCCCCTATGCTCGAGAGCACACATACACACACACACACACACACACACACACACACACACACACACACACACACACACAAAGACAAAGAAAATGATGGCATCCAAATGGTCTTTTGGCTCATTTTGTGAGCTGTTCCAGAAAAGAGTTAAAGTGCATTTGACCTTTGCATGAACTCCTCCCCAGGAATCCTTATTTCCCCACAGGAGTCTGTGGTTACCTGGTCACACGGAATATGGAACATGGGCAGTGTTAGAGCTGGAAATTCCAGGCCCTCAAGCAAGAGCTTCAAAAGAAGCCCCTTTCATTGCAAAATAAACAGGACCCAGCTGGCCCACCCTTTCATACAAGACTGCCTGGGTGGTATGTACACCTAGGGAGAGAGGAAAAGGAGGCAGCCCAACAGTTAGGCTCTCCTCACTCTGACTGAGGGAGGGCCAGACGAGGGTCTGGAGTCAAAAGGTCTGGGTGAGAATTCTGGCTGGGCTTCTAACTGCCTTGTGATCTCAGGAAAGTTCATTTCTCTCTCCCAGCCTTGGATTTGTTAACTGTGAAATGAGGGGGATCGGGCTCTAAGGTTCTTTCCGTTTCCAAATCCTAGGGTCCTCGAGCTTACTCTCTGTTATTGCCTTTTGGACGGTCCACGTGTGAACCAGGACCAGGAGGCATGAACCTTCAGCAAGATGAGAAAAGGCAGAGATCCGTTGTCTGGCCCCAAAAGACCGAACCAGGAAACAGACAGGGAAGATGCAGAAGCCGGTTTAGGCTCCGTGTCGGGATAAAACTTCCTAACTAGAGGCAGCTAGGTGACACAGCATTTAGAGCACTGGACTTGGAGTAAGGAGGACCTGAGTTCACATCCAGCCTCAGACACTTACTAGCTGTGTGACTCTGGGCAAGTTACTTAACATCTGTCTGCCTTGGTTTCCTCATTTGTAAAATGAGGTGGAGAAGGAAATGGGTAACCACTCCAGTATCTTTGCCAAGAAAACCCCAAATGGGGTCAGGGAGAGTCAGACAAGACTGAACAACAATTATAAATAAGGCACCCTAGGAGGGCTAAAGATACAAAGATTTTAAAAAGAGCTTGCCTTCAAGGCGTTTACAATCTAATGGAGAAAGAAGGTGTTACTGCTATAACATCAAGGAAGAAAGTAGAGAGTGATAAGGGGAAAGAAGAAAGCCAGACAAAGTGCCCTAGGGAAACTTGAGGAAGGAGAGATGGGGTGGGAGAGGAGTAGTTGGTAGAGGAATATAATCAGAGAAGGCTTCATGGAGGTGGGGGCACCTCAGCAAGGCCTTAAAGATCATCTGTTCAAGAAATGCGTCCCAGGCCCTGGTGAGGCCGGTACAAATGCACAGAATGCACACTGGGGAGCGGAGAGTTCAGCTTGGTCAGAATATAAGAAGACATGAACGGGAACAGTGTGAAATAAGGCTGGAAACGTACTTCTGAGCCAGACTATGCGTGGCCTTTAAGGCCAGACAAAGGAGGTTGTATTGTATCCTATTCATGACACGAACACTTAAAAGTTTTTCACCAAGGGAGTGATGTGGTCAAATGTTAAAACACTGACCTGACAATTGTGTAGATGGACTGAAGTGATGATGAGACTAAAGGCAGAAAGACCAGCTCATAGCTCATGGTAACAGTCCAGGTGAGAGGTGATGAGGGACTGAATTAGATGTTGTGTGAGTGGAGGGAATGGATGGACGGATGCAAGAAATACTGTGAAGGGAGGATCCAGAAGGCTCTGAAGCTGATTAGACATGAGGGGTGAGGGATAGAGGAGTCACAGATGATTCTGAGCTTTCCAGTCTGGGTGAAATGGAAGGAGGGTAATGAACATCAGCAGACACAGGGAAGCTGGCAGGAAGGGCAAGCGTTGCCAGGAATATGATGACTTCCAATTTGTACATGTTGAGTCTGAAGGGATGTCAGGCCATCTAGCTAACAACCTTTCACAGTCAATAGAAAAATGGAAACCAGAGGTTAGGGCAGAGGTCCAGGCGGGAGACGGAAATTTGAGAATAATCTCCACAGGATTAATGTTATAATTTTATTTATATATGTGTATATATAATTTAAGTTAGAGGAAGAGATTAGATCCCAAGAGGGTATAGAGAAAAGAGAAGAGCAAGAAGGACTGAGCCTTGGGCAATATCCACATTTAGGGGAGTGAAGGGGAAAAGAATAGACATTTATTAAGCACCTACTATATGCCAGGCACTGTACCAATCACTTTACAAATATCTCATTCGATCATCCCAATAACCCTGGGAAGTAGGTGCTAATATTATCTTCATTATACAAATGGGGAAACTAAGGCAGATGAGGGAGAAAAGCCTTGCTCACAGTCACACAATTAGGAAGTATCCCTGGTTGTATCTGAACTGAAGTGTTCTCAATTCAAGACCTAGGGCCATATTCAGTGTGCAACCTAGCTCCCACAAATTTAGGAAAAAGGAGAGAGAGAAACCAGCAATGAATACCAGTTGGCAGATAGGATTGTCAGAGTGAGAGCAATGTTGAGTAAGCTGAGAGAGGGGAGCGTATTCAGAAGAAGGTGGTGCTCAGTATCGAAGGAGATTCCTTTTGTGAATTAACAGAACCTGCAAGCAAGTAAGGGGGTTGTGTGAAGCTGGTGGCTTAGAGCCTCTTCTGACTTTGGACCCATATGCTTCTCGAGGGATGCTGGAAAAGAGAGTCATGCATATGTGTTTCTGGAACCTGTCTTCCATTGACCACCTCAGCCAGTGCCTTGTTGACTGAAACTGAAAAGATAAGATAAAATAGAAAAAATAATAATGATAACAAAAATAACATTAAAAATAATAACATGGGCTCAAGAGAATGGAATATGGTCTTACCTCCCATCTCATTCTAAAGGGCACTTGGCAGAGCTACAGGCATTCAAAAAGTCTCAATGGTAGTTAAAACAATAATAATATCAGGGGCAGCTAGGTGAGTCAGGAGGACCTGAGTTCAAATATGACCTCAGACACCTGACACACTTACTAGCTGTGTGATCTTGGGCAAGTCACTTAACCCCAATTGCCCTGCCTTCCCCCCTCCAAAAAAACCAAAAATAAACAAAAAAAAACCCAGTAATACTATCATCCAAATATTCCAGAAATTATCTGGAAGAGTTTATACTAAGGGTTGTGGGCTACGAAAATTCTTTTTCTCTTTTTTTTGCAGGGGAGAAAGGCAGGGCAATTGGGGTTAAGTGACTTGCCCAAGGTCACACGGCTAGTAAGTGTGTCAAGTGTCTGAAGCCACATTTGAACTCAGGTCCTCCTGACTCCAGGGCTGGTGCTCTACTCACTGTGCCACCTAGCTGCACCTGGCTATGAAAATTCTTAAGCAACAAAAGCAGGAAAGGTGAGATGAGAGTCAGTGTGGTAAAATGGATCCTGTCCCTAACAGCTACAAGCAGTATGACCTTGGGCAAGTCACTTCATCTCTAAGCCTATCTATTTATCGATAAACCTAGAACAACAACAGCTCCTCCCTCCCAGCATTATCATATGGACCAAATGATCACAGAATTATAGATTTAAAGCTGGAAGGGTCCTTGGAAGTCATCAAGTCTAACGCCCCTCATTTTACAGAAGATGGAACTGGGGCACCAAGAGTGTAAGTCATTCCCACAGGGCCACACATTTATCATTTATCTAATACAGGATTTGAACTCAGGTCTTCATGATTCCAAGTCTAGGGCCTTATCTACTATACACCCCTTGCTGCCTCAAAAATAAGAATGAGTATAATGTGTTTTGCAAAGTTTAGAGTCACATGCATATCAGGGATCAATGCATTGTGCATGTGTTCATATGTGTGATTGTGCACATGTGTGTGAAACTCAGCTCCCTGGTTAAACTTGCAAAATATGGAATCATCTTCATCCATGGGTTACAGGACGGTTTAAAATTCTCCAAAACAACAAAAAAAGGAGGGACACCACTGTAGGTTTGTTGATGGGATTCCCAGATCAGTCAGCCCGACAGGGTCAGAAAACTACAGCATTATGACTGTCAGCATCAACCCTGTAGAAATAAAGAGGTCAGGGGATGGGGGATGGCTTCATTTGGGGTTCAGGTTTTTAGCATTTTGTAGCTTGATCTCTTTTAGTTCCTGCCTGATTTCTTTTTCATAGACTCTTAGAGCTGAAAGGAATCTTAAGAGGCATCTGGTCTACTTTCCCAGACATGGCAGGTATCATTTTTATAACATACCTGACAGCTGATATCTCTGCCTCTCTGCCTGAACCCAATTCACAAGAAACTTGTTCCATATCTGAATGGTTCTAACATGAGAAAGCTGTTACCTGTGATGAGCTAAAATCTGCATCCCTGTCACATTTACCTATTGGTCCTAGTTTTGCTCTTGGAGGGCAACAATGAGCAAGTCTTCTTCCAAGTGATAATCTTTTAAATGTCTGAAGATACGGTTCTCTCCCCACCCCCACCCCTTTTTCCCTCTTGGCTAACTATCCCCAGTTCCTTAAACTGATTTTCAGAACCCTAATCACCTGGGCATCCTTCCCTGGAAGGTCTGTTGTCAATCCACCTCTTAAATTGTGGTTCCCAGAATGGGGTCCAAAAACATGTTCTAAACCTCAGTAAGTTCAGTGGGATCAACGCTGCCTGTGATGTGGTACTATATTTTATTGGTGCTTGTCTCTTAATGTCCCATGCTTATGTTTCTGTTCTCATCTACATGACTGTAAAAGATGAATTACTGTAGCATAGGGTCATAGATTTAGAGCTGGAAGAGACGACATCGAGCTCTTTATTTTAGAGAGGAAGAAATGAGGACCGGAGGATAACAGTCCTCTGGAAGAACTGATGCACATCTATTTCTGTGTGTGTTCTCCGAGAGGTCATTGGGCCTCATTTACAAACCGTGGGAATGTCTTCAAATGTCATCTGTTAGATTTCCCTAGTCTAAGATTAAGATCACTTAAATTTGAGATTCCAGTCTTTACCTCTTTTGTCAGAGACAGTGTTGAAATCTTCAAGGATATGAAGTCTCACCCCAACTATTTAATATTGTAAGGCTATGAAGAAACCTCTTTCAGGAGCAGACAGGGCTGAATCAACAAGTAGGCTTCTGTTCCTGGCAGCTTTCACTGGGGCTCAAATTTTCCAGAGGGTGAATAATGCTTCCCCAGCTCTTGCTTCTAACTGTCCAGCCTAGCAAAATCCCTTAGCTTGGATTTGGGGATAGTCTTTCATGGAACGGTCTGCCCTGCACTTTGGCCCCCTCCCAAAGGCTTTGTTTGGGTTCCCTTGCACTTAATGGAAGACAGAATCTCAGAGAGGGAAGGAACTGCTAAGGTCATCTGGTCCACTCTCTGTCTAACTAGAGTCCATACCCATTCCCCTCACTTCTGCAATTACCTTTCATATACATCATGTATATATATATATATATATATATATATATATATATATACACACACACACACACACACACATATATACATGTACATGATATACATATACACATACACCTATGTACATACATATACATATATATATATATATATATATATATATATATATATATATATATATACATGCTTTTTTTTGCTTAACTGTCCCATTAGAATGTGACCACCTTTGGTTGCTGACCCTGTACATAAATGCCTTTGAAAACCTATGACTTTTTTATTTTTCCCTTTTCCCCTCCAGTAAAATAGAAGATCCTAAAGGGCAGGAGATTTTTGTCTTTATATTTCCAGCATCTTGAATAGAGTAGGTGCTTAATAAATGCTCAATTTTTTAAAAAAGTGATTGCCTTAAAAGTAGTAAGTGTTTTCATCTGTCTTTGTATCCCCAGAGTTTAGTATAATAATAGTAGCTGGAACAGAGCTTTAAGACTTTCAAGATTTTAAGCCATTTGATTCTCACAACAAATCTAGGAAGCAGGATTTGTTATTAATTCCCCTTTTTACAGATGGAGGAACTAGGGCACACAGAATTTGAGGGATTTGCCCAGGTCACACAGCTAGTAAGGGTCTGAGGTATGATTCAAACTCAAGTCTTCCTGATTCCCAAGCTCTGTGCTCTATCCTTTGTACCACCTAAGTACTTAATAAATGCTCACTGGCTGGCTTGTTGTTATTGGACTGATCAAGGACCCCTTCCAAGCTACCCAGGACCAGCTGATAACCTACAGACCAAATTTAATTGCTTTGTTTGCTCAGTCATGTGGTCGACTCACATTATGCGCAGCCCACTAATACCCTCTAGGTCTCATGTACATTAATTGCTACGCAGCCTAATCTCCCCTATCTTATGAGTGTGAAGTGGGTTCTTTTAATACCCAAACACAAGATTTTTCATTTATCTGTATCACATTTTATCTAATTAAATTCGTCCCCATTTTCTATCTAGATTGTCAAGGTCTTTTTGGATCCTGACTGTCATCCAATGTGTCAGATATTCCCTGTCTCTGTCATCTGAAAATTGCGTAAGTGTGCATCTGTGTCTACTCCTCGAGCATGGCCAACCCTAAAAAAAAGTGATTTACTCCAAATTTGTCTTTTCCTCCCTTTTTGGTTTTGGCGTCCCTGGCCTCCTTCAGCTCCCTGGCTTCTACACCCCCACATTCAATTCCCTTTCCCCAAAGGGGCTTGTAAAGGCAGAGACAATCTCAGCAATAGGACTTCCTCTAACACCTCATCCCCAATTCAGCATCCATTCTACTGAGAGAGAAGCCCAGTGTTCACTAAGAGGGAGTCAGTTGAGCCTGCTGATTGGACAGGAGTCTAGGAGAAGGAGTCAGAAGGTGATTGGAGGAGCAGGGGACACTCCCCTACCCTCCCCCACCATTTTCTGACAGGGTTGCTATGAGTTCTCCCTGTGGGGTGGGGGGTGGGGGGGGGCGGAGGGAGAATAGTCACATGATACACAGCCACCAATGGGAGACCGCGGTCGGAGAGAGTGTCGTTATAATATGATAATGAGCCCCGAGCCTATAAATAAAGGGCAGCCTGAGCCGGCCACAGCAGCCCTCTTTTACCGTATTGATGAGTTTTTTTGTTGTTATGTTTTTCACTCTTTCTGCGAGACCTGAGGAAGACATTCTCTGGCCCCTGCACAGGCTGGAGAGGCTTTGTGACGCGCTTTCTCTATATCTTTTTCTCTAAAACACGTTTCTCAACAGTTTTCTATTATTATTATTTTTTTTAATCTAAGCACCTGAAGAGAAATAGAAGGCGTGGCTGTTGCCGGGCATATATAAAGAGAGTTAGAATGTCCCAGGAGGAAGGGACTGACCCGCAGGAGGGGGGGAGGGGCAGGACGGAGCTTGAGTCTGGGGCTCCTCCAGGGGGTCAGGGGCCTGTTTCCCAGGGTGGGATGGACGGACGAGGCTGAGGAAAGCCGGAGAACTGAGGGAAGGGCGGGCGGGGACCAGAGCAGGGCGTTCCTTCTGGGCCGTAAAGGGGGCTTCTGTTCGCCCCCTCTGCCATCCTACGTAGATAATAATAAAAACGAATGTTGGGAACCTTCTCTTGAGGCCGAAAGTTGCAACAGATGGACTCAAATCGAGGGCAATAAACCTCAAGCCCTAGTGATGGCGCTGGTCTCGAGGCCCGATGGCCCGAAGAGCTAACGTTCATTCGATGTCTTGGCCTCTAGACGTGGTTGATGATAGAAACTCAAGACCCTTTCGGAGCAAACATATTCTAAAAATAGATTTGAAAAAATCGTTTGGCAGTCTTGTCTCTGGTACCGTGGGGGAGGGCATGAAAAAAGGAATGTGCATCTGGGGAAGTCCGGCTGGACAAAGGGTCTTTAAAACTCTAGAAAGGGAAAGTTAAGTTATTGTGGGGAGATGAATTTGAGGGTTTAACGTGAAAGAAAATTATTAGAATCGACGTGGAAAGGTGAAAAAAAAATTGCGCAATAAAAATTGTCCCTATTAAAACTCTATTCTAGTTTGGCTCCATTAAAGCTGTAACCTAGCTACTATTATACTAAATTCTGGGGATAGAAAGAAATAGGAAAACACTTGTTACTTTTAAGGCAGTCACTTTTTAGAAGTTTGAGCATTTATTAAGCACCTACTCTATGCAAGATGCTGGAAATGCAAAGACAAAAATGGAAGTACCTGGTGGTCCACAATGGTTCAGTTTTCAGAAAACAGAAACAATTGCTAAAAGGAAATATAATTCTATTGAAAAACTGCTCAGCTTCATAAATAATGCTGTAAGGACACATAAAATTGGCAAAATTAAAAACAAAAAACTATTGGGGGTGTTATTGAGGAAGAAGTAAAACCAATTGCTGAGTGGAACCGTGAACTTGACAGTCACTTTAGCATTCTGGCGGTATACAGTAGTTTTGTATTTTAATTAGACTTTTTGGCCCAAATAATCCTCATTCAGGATGTACTCTGAGGTGTGATCAAAAACTATCAGCTAAAACAGCCTCATAGCAGTATTGGATGTAATTGATGAAAGACATCTATGCCTCTCAATTAGAGAAAAGTAAATAAGTTCTGTGAGAACGGAAAGTTATAGCCAAAGGAGGATCTTCCAAATATGAAAAGTACAAAGAAATATAAGTAAACAAAGCCAACTAGAACGTGAGCTAGAATAATGGAGTTCGCCCAAACTCCAGCTGCATAAGTGAAAAAGTGATTGAGAATAAACAAAGGATCTTAATGGAAGAGTTCAGTATCTGGAAAAACTGAGAATAGTTTATATACTGAAATTAAGCAGCACGTTGTATGTTTTGTCATTTGCCCGTGTCAAGTTGCATTGCCTGTTTTGATGCTTACAGCCTATTTGAGAGATTCTGATGAGAATAAGTCTGAATAATTCTATATAGGAACTATCTTCCTTTGAGAATATAGTAATTTTTTGCAACTCTGTAATGATGGTGGATGAATTACAACCTACTGCTAACAGCAGTTACCTTGGGGAAAAGAGAAAGGAGAAGTGAAAATACTGTGGCTCTGGAATGTAATAGCTGGAATTCACAAGGTTCTGTGTCTTCACTGAAATTTCTTTAAATTTTCTTACTGATAATTTTGAGGTACTCAATTTGCATTCAATATAAGTGCTAAATCCATTTTTTACTGGCAAGCATTTTACATTTAAAATAATGGAAGCTGTAAAAGTTTGAAAAGGTCCTGATATAATTACCTAGAGATGAAAAGAAATTAGGTGAGACTAAGGAAAATTAGGAATGAAACTTGTCACTGAAGTTGTGTGGGCAGTAATGAGTCAGCTTCTTTCTATTTCATGGCTCTTGAGGTGAAAGGAAATTTAGAGATGTTCTGATCCAACCTGCTTATTTTTGTAGGAGGGGAAAGGAGGTTCAGTGACTTGATCAAGGTCGCAAAGGTCATACATAACAACAGAGATAAAATTCTAGGTTACTTGACTCTAAAGTCAACAAAAAACTTTTTAAAAGACATCTTACTAGTTTTGTAATATAGTAATACTAAGAGGAGATAGAACTCTAAAAGGAGAGGAGCTAACCATTCACATGGTCCAATTGTTTTCTTCAGAATAAGTGTTTTCCAGAACTGGTTACAAGGTTGTCTTAGTGCCATATAAACAGCACTTTATTATTGTAAAAAATCTAACTTGTTAAAAGTATTTTTTCTCTGATTCTTTATCCATTGCTTTTTAGCTAGGGCAGCCAAAGTATTTTGGTCTCTGCACAGTCTGCTTTAACATGGATATGTTCCTTGCTGTGAGGCAACTAGGTAACATACTAGATAGAGTCCTGGGCCTGAAGGAGGAAGACTTCTTCCTGAGTTAAAATCTGGCCTCAGACTCTTAACAGCTGTGTGACCCTGGGCAAGTCATTTAACCCTGTTTGCCTCTTTTCTTCATCTGTAAAGTGAATTGGAGAAGGAAATAGCAAACCACTCTAGCATCTTTGCCAAGAAAACCCAAATGGGGTCATGAAGAGACAATTATATGTCTTTCTTTGGAACAACGGATGTGTTCCTAATCAGCTGTGTATAAAATAATTTTTTAAAATCAAATGTATCCCTAAAGAAGGTCAATATTTAATGGAACGTTATAGTCAATTCATTTGTAAAACGTGTCATCAGGTTCTGCAGTTTAAAAAAAACTAAGATGCCCCTGGATCCGAGATATGCTCGGTATCTTTTAAAATTAATCTTTGAGTTTGTAAAAATGTAAGGTTATTTGAACAGTCTAGTCTATGATTCTTAAGTCAACTACAAAAAAAAATACGCATGTTTTGGTTTTTACTCTATTAAAGTCTCAGCCCTATACCTACAAATACTTGGTACTCATGGTGTGGGGTTGGGCAGCAGAATAATATGGTTAGAAATTTCTGACAAGGTAGTTATGGCACCTAGTCCATCATGGAAGACCAAGTTCAATTTTAAACCAGAAGATGGTTCAGCTCAATATAACCTTAGGCTTTTAACATTATAAGGGTAGCCTTATATTTTCTAGTCCACTAGTTCATTCCCTAAAAGTGGTTTATTACTTTGATATACTTTCTGTTCACCCAGTGCAATTGTACACTAGTCTAAAACAGTTATTGGGGTTGTACATAATATCATAGATTTAAAGCTGAAAGTCTAATGTCCTTGTTTGCCTTCCTACCCTCCCCCCTCCCCCCAACTTTACAGGTGAAGACATTTAGCTCAGAAAGATTGTGACTTCCCCAAGGTCACAGGTATAAAGTGGCCAAGCCAGCTTAAAAAGCTCAGGTACTCTGACTTGAAATCCTGACCCTCACAGTCCTTGGCACTGTTACTCTTAAATGAGGCTGAACCTATGGCTAATATTTATTGGCTGCTCCTCATTTGCAGGCCTAGTTTTCTGTTCCAGATCTGCCTCTGTTCATTGTGTAATAATCCATAAAAATAATATGGAAGAGGAGAAGTGGGTGGTGTCAGATTGATAGGGCACAAGGCCAGTTGTGGGTCTTCAATACCCCAAGCCTGAATTATTATTGCAAGAGGTGGTCTCCCTGACTCATCTCTTCCCCCCTCCAGTCTATCATCCTCCATTGGATTATCAAAGTGATCTTCCTGAAATGTAGGACTGACCATAAATCACATCTCTTCTCTTCACCCTTCGCCCCCCAATTCTGTAAATTCCATGGCTCCCTATTACTTCTAAGATACAATACAAAAATTCTCTGTTGGCTTCTAAAGCCCTTCAATAGTGGCTCCTTCCTACCTTTCCAGTCTTAGTAAAACCTTTATTCTCCTTTATATACTCTATGATTCAGTGACAGTGGCTTGCTTTCTTCTCTTCCTCACGCGTTCTTTTTTTCTGACAATGCAGTTTCACTGTTGTCCCCCCAAGACTTGGCCAAAATTTTACGTTCTTTAGGAAGCTTTCCCCCATAACACTTAATGCTCTATTAGTGTTTCTACTCTAAGTTAACTCTCATTTATCTTGTATGTATCTTCTATGTACATAGTCATTGGCAAGTTGGCCCTCTTTACCACCTCCCCTCCCCCCTTTGGATCGTGAGCTCTTTGAAGGCAGAAATTATTTGGCCTTTTTCTCCCCAGAGTTTGGCATAAAACATACAGTAAGTGCAAAATAAATGCTTCTTGACTTGACTAAATTAAAGATTGATGCTCTGTGATCTACTTACATGTGTAGCATGTGGTTCCTTCACTCTCAGGAAATCTAACATCTTTGGATCTATAACTTGGAGCTGCTTGTAGTTAATGTACGAGCTGGGTAAGGGTATTGTTCATTGTCCAAACCAGAAAATGGCACTACATACTCAGTCTGGGATAGCAGCTTCCTACTTAATACCATTGCCAATGGCTTGTGTGTCCAGGCTACAAGGTTCATTTTGGTACTCAGGAACCTGAATGGTTGTGAGGAATTTTAAAAATAAATTTTAATTTCTATCAACAAGTACAAGTATTCAAGTACATAAACAAGAATGAATTAAAATAACAAAACCAGAAGGTCTTATAAATTATTGTTTATATTACTGGTAAACTGTCATGGTTTTAAAAATTGTTTATTAATAGAATCCTTATGCCAGAGGCAACCTCTAAGAGGGTCCCAACTATGCTTTGGGGGACTTTTTGTTTTTGCCTTGCAACTGCCATGCAGATGGCCTGGGAACATTAGTTATCTACTATCTTCATTTACAAACACATAGGCTCTCGGGGCTCAAAACAAACTTTTATTTAAAATGTCTGAGCCGTAGAAAGTAACACCCCTCCCCATGGTAAGCAGTTCTTTCCTGGAGACTTCTGCACAGTTTTGAGGGATTACAGTATTGCCTTCGGTGGAACTCCATGCAGGTTGTCAGGGTTGGATTTTTCCATTTCAGTGTTTTTCTCCACATGCTCAATGGTGGCTGCTTGTCTGTACAGCTCACGTTCTGATCCGTATCTTGCTTAAGCAGTTTTGTGTAGATGGTGGTACTTCTGCGCTACCACCCTCCATCTTTTCCAATCCAAAGAGGCAGTTTTCAAGTTTGGCTGGCTTTGGTTCTGCTGCTCTCCGGTTCAACTCTTGCTGCATATGGTGCAAATCACCCATGTCTCTGCCCCGTTCTACCAACTGCTTTTGACTCTTCTTAGCTCGTGGCGCCCATTTCCTTTCCCCTATGTCTAGCCCATTAACGAGGCCTGTTGGGGACAAATTTCCTGGGCCGGTAATGCCCCACACCCAAAAAGGGACACGCTTTGGTTAGTCTTAAACCTTCTTTTGTGCAAAGTTGTATAAACTGAGTCCTACACAGTAGATTCCCTGAGAGAGAAGCAGATAAGTGGAGGAGTGGGTAGAGTCAAGAGAAAACTGAGTGCGAATCCAGCTTCAAGCGCTTAATAGTTGTCCTACTCGGGACAAGTCACTTAACTTGGTCAGCCTCAGTTTCCTCATCTATAAAATGGGGATAATAATAAAACCTACCTCCCAGGGTCGTTACAAAGATAAAATGAGATTGTTTTAAAGCACTACACAAACCTTAAAGTGCCGTATAAACGCTAACTCTTATCATGGGGAAGGGGAGGATGAAGTTATGGGAACTTCTTCAATTGTAATTCAAGTGAATCTTGTCCCTGACCCCCATATACATGTAAAGAGGATTTGGGGACAGCCACACTTACTGAAATTGCTCTTCAGCCTGCTATTCAACTCCATTTCCATATTTAATCTTCATCCTGAGCTTTAGGATCATCTAGAGGCATGTTTGAATATTTCCTTATGAATAAAATGGTGCCATATCTCTGTAAGCAAGTATAAATAGATGGGGTCTGGGGTTGGCAATACTCAATTGTAAGTCTCCTGTCAGTATGCTACTTGACTCAGTCTCTTATTCTCCTGAGCTCTAGAGTAATCCAAGGATCTGTTTGCATAATTTATTTCTCATCTGTAAACTTGTAATCTTTTCTCATTAATTGGCTTGAGTGCCTACTCTGCTACATTATATATTAATAAATCATGGAAAAGCTTTCCTATTTAATAATTATTTTAAAGTCTTTATTTCTCTATGCATATAAAATTCTTTAAAGTATAAATTTATCAGCAAATAAAGCAAAGACACAGATTTGCAATATTTCAGCTTTGACATATAGTCCAATTCACCTAAGTCCTTGGTAAAACGTTACTAATCTTTACTTAATGTACAAATTCATTCCTGTGCTATCTAGTTCACGTTTTACCAGGTTTAAATAAAAGTTCCCTACCTCTTTTAAAATTACAAATAATTCACGTAAGAAACAAGGCATCACATATCCTTTGGGAGGTAACTTAAGTAATTTAGGAATTCTGTCCCTTTGCTTAAATCTCATCTGCCAACTGTTTCTCTACCTTTGGATTTGAGCAGCTTTATATTAAAGCAAAGTTCCAGTCCTATTCTCTTTAAACAAAAGTTGTTTTGGGGAGTTGTTTGTTGCTGTGGGGTTTTTTTTTGACTCTGTGCACTAAACTGCTCCATATGAAAGGACAGTGTTTTAAAAGGACAGTAACTTGTAACAGGAAACAGTTTTTCCAAAATAATTTGCTAGCTTCCTACAAGCTCTTCGCAGTAACTTCCTCTGGTATCTTTCTGTAACAGATAAGATAATTCTGATGAGAAAGTTTATATAACACTTTATTCTCCACGATTCCTTATAGATCCTTGTGGGTGTCAGATATAAAGTATTTCTGTCTGACTCCATAGAGAAAAGCAGTTCATAGACACTTTACAACTAATTGTTAAACTGCTTTTCTCAACATTATATTTGGCTCTTTAAGCTGCTGTAATAGCTATGATCACATAGGCATTCAGAACTGCTGATCTCAATCAACTAAGCTAGAGCCCAGTTCATTGAATAACTTCTGCCCCAGTAGTAATCATCTCTACTATAAATCTCTTCAGTCTTCCCTATGAAGAAATAAATAGTACTGTTAGTTCATATAAAATTTACTAACAATGAAATAAATAAAATAATTCAACTGTAAAAATGATCATGACCAGAAGAGTGTCCTCAAACTGTTTCTTACTGTAATTGTAGATGACTTCATTTTAGTGAGGTCCCCACTATCACCATTTGGTTCATTTATAGTAACACAGTCTCTGCCAGAATCTTCTTCATCCTCTTTGTATCCCAAATTATTTTCTCCTGGTCATATTAGGAAAATGGGGTCTTCATTGGTGACACTTCATAGAATGGCAGTTGAACTATTGCTCTCCCAGCTTCTCTGGTCTTTGGCAATAAGCTGTTACAGTGTCTATAGTGCAGCCTTTTGTCAAACAGGTCACATAGCAGTCTTTTTCCAACACTTCAAACTTCTCATTGTATCTAACATAGACTCCTGCCATCTAGTCACCGTTCTCCAAGATTCTCTCCTTTTTAAAGGTGCAGTTATGATAGACAGTGTCTGTGGAAAGGGCCATTGAAGTTGGTATTACATTTCCTCACGTAGCTAAAAAATTTTAGCCCCTAAAGAATCATTCTAGTTTTCATCAAATTCACATTAACAGAAAGCAAGGCAGAGTTAAACTTTTAAGAGGCTGCATCTATGGATAAGTATCTAGTATGAATAAAACGTAATACATATGTTATAGTTTGTAGCACCTACTGGGAATGTAACTACCTCCATGCTCTCTGAGTTAGCTGGCTCCATGCAACATGCCCTTACACTGCAGGTCTGGGGTAGGGGTCCCCAAAGAGGTACCATCATGCAAAACTCTTTCAGGGTCCTATTGGTTAATACTCTTGGAGGTTGAGGGCAAACTCTCTGACTTAAGTTCCACCAGTGAACTTTCTGTGGACATAAACTCAGACACCAAAATACCAATTACTCTTAAATATGAAAAATCTAGGAAAAAGGCAAAGGTATGATTAATTAGTAGATCACAGCTCTATCCCTATAAATTTGGGTCATACTCTACCACCAATATATACACCGTGTGTCCAGTATCCATTAGAATGCACATGCTTAGAGAAATCTAATGGAGAGTACTAAAGAAAACACATTTGTTCAAGGCAACTCACAGTTTTGGACTGAGGCTTCACTGTCCTTGGTTCCTTCAGAAATAATCTACATAAACATAAAGCCATTTCTTAACTGGCTCCTCCTTTTGTGGCCTTCATTGCCCTTCTGAAGGGCAAATCCACTCTTGTGCTGTTGAGCTGTTAAGCACTTTTAAAAGATTTTGAAAAACACAATCACTGCATTTAGGTGATTATGGCAGTTGACAGTAAGGTGACAATTGAGTTTTACTTCTATTAACTTAGAGAAAATCTCTGGGAGTAAGGAGGTAAATACTTTTGTCTCTCAACTTACCTATGTGTCATAATTACATTATCTCCATATGTATTTCTGGGGTTTAGATTCTTCTTAAGAAGCCTTTCAGGACTAATTGTATGAGAGATGGGTAAAAATTATTGAAAATTAGATTTCCACAGAAGAGTTAATTGAGTTCCACAGAACAATTAATTGTCAGCTGAAACAAAGGAGGAGTAAAAATTAACCAGGATGAGGCTTCCCAGCCAATGGGAATAGAGTTTGTGGTTTTGCAGAGACCGCAGTTTCAGGATGTTAGGAAAACTGGTCCAAACTGGCCAGATAATGGTCAGGGTTGAAGAGAAAACTGGGTCAAATGGCTACCATGCATGCTTAATTGGCTGATTGAATTTTACCTTACATACCCACAGAGAGGAGTTTTCTACCATTTTTGAACTTGGGGAGTAATGTTGAGGAGGAGGGAACATAACCAAGGAGTTTCATGTTGGGGGCACATAGGGAAGATATTTGATCTAGAAGGGAGCAGACCAATCTGTTCTCTGAAGGGAGGTACTGAGCTGATGGTGCATCAATCTGTGAGTCTAACAGAATTAAGTTGGTCTTACTCCTGTACTCTCCACTCCCCCTTCCTAGAGAAAGGTGGAGTCCGCTCCTGGCCAGGAACGTTTACCAATTCCTTTGAATTCCTCAATAAATTGCCCAGTCTGTGGTATAGTGCAAGGACCTCTGTGTAGTTTGCCCCCAGGTGGTATAGAGCCACTTACTTAGAAGTCAGTATAGCGAACCTGTTCTTTTGTTGGTTTGTTTTTTGTTTTCACTGTCCACAAAGGACAATTAGAAAGTGGGCCAAAATCTCATTAGTGGCATCCTGCCCAGGGCTGGACTCTGTGTGTTAGGGATGACAGTTCAGACCAGCACAACTTGTAAACTTTGGCCTGCAGATAGGTTAGACTAGAGACAGACAGCCAAGGTTGGATGCTTTGAGTCACGTGACAAATGAGAGAGTACGTGTAATTTATGCTGAAATTCTCTGGCAGCAATCTCAGGGATCCTTTGGTACTTAATTCAGTGGTGGTATTCAGCTGATTCGCACCAGTTTAGAGAACTGGCACCTAATTTTAGGTTGAGTTAGGTGAACCGGTAGCTATCAGGGGTGGGGCCTGCAGCCACATGTCAGTGCGCCTTTAGGGTTAGGGTTGGTGGCAGTGGTGCCTCCGCTTGGTTCTGTGGAGAATAGGTTGTTAATTTATTTGAATCCAACCACTGGCTTGTGGATAACCTTCCCAAGGCCTGGAGGTATCTATTAGCCACTTACATTGTAACTCATTTGCCCTGAAGTCAGGGTTTGAGTGATTCATCTGTGAGGGACCCATTCCAAGGCCCTACAGTGGTGGCTGCATTTGGTGGTACCATCATTAAGCAAAACCACTGTCCCTGCCTTATTAAGGGAGCACTTTCCTCTAGGATTTCTTTATAGGGCAGCAACAGTGTGGTAGAATTGAAACTGAGCTTTTTATCAAAGCTCAGGGCTTCAATGACCTTGAATTCAGTCTTCAAGGTTTTTCCTTGAGTAGTCATTGCCCCACTCCCTCGGTGCTTTTAATAGAAATCTTTGAATATGAATTACATGGTGAAGGAAATTTTGTTATGTTGTGGTATTGACCTTGCTCAAGGACTTGTGTGGTTACTTCAAGCAAATGACCAAAAACTAGCAGTTTGGGCACCTTGGGCAAGCTTTAGGCCTCAAAGCTCCACCACCCAGGAGGAAAGAAGGAGCACCAGGACTTTGAGACCTGTTCTAGCAGAGTGACTCTGCGACAAGATTGCTGCTAGAGGTTAGGAATGGGGTTAGTGTCAAGGTGGGTGTTGAGAGCAGGGACCCTGGATTGCAGCTATGAGGAAAAGCAGCATTGGTAATAAAGTTCTCCTTTTAGTAAGTTGTTCTTGGTAACTAGGTGCTAAGTTCATTTGTTTCTAAGCTTCTGCAAGGAATGTAAGTGCTATGACTTTTTTTTTTTGAGAACCATTTATTGTGATGAACCTAGCAGCATGTGCTCTATAACACAAATACAATACAAATTTTAAAAAGACCCAGGTAGAGAAATAGTGCTTTGGGGAGAGCCAGAGTGATAAAGTACATAAACGTGATTCTTCAGCATTGCTCAGTAACCAAGGCAGCTCCCTAGTGCTAGAAATAGAAAATTGCTGATTTTTACTCTTAAAAATCAGTAACCAATTTTGTAACTACCCCTCAACCTTAGTCTTACTGCACAAGGGGAAGGTGGACATGAGCAAGGACTCAGACGAAAACAAAAGCCGAGGAGAAGGGTTATGAACATGAACACAGACACACACACACACAGACACACACACACACACACACACACACACACCTCAGAGGCTTAACTCTTGGAGAGGAAAGAGACAACTGTGTGGGGTGACACTACCTGCCAGCAATTAATTAAAAGAGTCAAAGCTCTGTCAAAGTAGAAACAGAAAACTTCTTTATTACGATCTCGAGAAAGGGCATCATCACCACCAGCAGCGAGCTAGTAGGAGAGGCATGGTACAGAAAGCAAGGCATGATTATATACGCTAGCATGTTCCATCCCCCTCTCACCACTGGCCTTCACTCTCATTGGTGGAGTTCAGGCTCACAATCCTGCTCTAACAAGGAACGAGGCAATGCTAGTTTAGCCAATAACAACTCAAATTTGGCCAGGCTCCTGCTGATGGGGGGTCAGGCTACTCTAAGTTTCGGATTCCTACTGGTCAGGTGATTTGAAACTTAGGCCTAGCTGTCAATCAGAAGCCCTGAGCCATGCTTAAAAGTCCACACCTCTATTCATCCCACTCAATTTACAGAAAGGATGAGGCTCAGATTTTATGAGACGTCTTCACTTACCCACTCAAAACCAACATACGTAGAGAAGTTGGGACAGAGGGAGCAAGTTCTCCTCCATACAGGGATTTAGCCTAATCTTCCTAGTCAATTCTTTGGCAGTAGTTTGTGTTTTCCTTATGAAGTATTTCAATTTCAAATAAAGAAGATGATGATATGAACTGTATTCAGAGTAGCGGATAATCCCTTTGAGAAGAAAGAACAAAGCTAAAATAAGGGGTTAATTAAAAATTCACAAACTGAAAAAGTTTCAATTATTAGTCTATGAGTCAAAATTACACTGTAAGAAAGTATAACATGTACAAGGGGGGGATTCAGCCAGCCGTCTTCAATTTCAGTGTTCCGGGACAAAGGCCCCTATCCCCACCGCAATCAGCGGTACTCATCCTGAGATGTAGACAATAATCCCAGCCCAGCTAAAAGAGAATGCAGAATTGTGAGGTAGTTAACTGCTCTCCCCTCTGGTGTCCTCTACAATTTCTCCAGATTTCTGCTCGGTGTCTAGAGTTGAGTCCCCTCTCCCCAGACAGCTTAAGTTTGTTGGCTTATGTGTATTTCTGACAAAGCTTCGACTTCCTCCTTCACTTTGTAGTTCAGTGCCTTGTTCCTTCAGCAAGTGCCTGTTTGAGAAAGAAAAAGTCTTAGCTTGATGATGAATACCTTATCACTCTCCACGCGTTTCCACTCACTGTTGCACAGGACTCTTGGTCTTGCTGTCCCTGCCTAGACCAAGGACTTTTCCTCTTTATTATCACATGCTGGTGCTCAAAATCTGCTGTTTGTTCTTTCTGTTTTCATCAGTTTCTCCAACTTTGAGAGGTCTTCAGATGAAGCCGCAGGAGCAACATGACTCTAGGCTAGTTAACACTTTTTCAGCTCTTATGTTAGGTCCAGGGTTCCACTCAGGGCCATGCAAAAGCACTTTCTTCTTATCTGTCCCTTCCAACCTACAGTCACCAGTTTCTTAGTAAAGTTAGGGTGACTAAATTCCATTCACCTTTTTCCCATCTCAGAATGTACATAATGTGCGCCCTGCATGTCAGCATCCTTCCACTGAGGCTTTTTGAGGCTGGGGGAAAGTATTCATATCCTTTTCCAAATCTAGTCACCCTGTTACTACTCCTGCCACCTTTCTCCTCTGGCTCAAGCTATAAAAATTACCCCGAGAACTCTGAGAAGCTTCAAGAAAGCACTAGAAACACAGGAAGAGGAATTGGGCAAAACTCAGATTCATGATAGAGAACTAGATTTAGAGCTAGCCAAGATTACCTAGTACATATCCTTTTCTTATACATGAGGGCATAGGCCCAGAGAGCCAAAGTAATGGGCCAAAGATCACATAGCCACAATTTGGAAACATGCTCTTTGACTCCAAAGACAGTGCTCAACTGAAAAATAAACATTTTCCTGTTTCTTCTGGTCTATTTCCTTTTTCTTTTCCTTCCAAGGATATTCAGAGCAGGAAAGAGTACCCCTAGACAAAAACTCTGGTTCGTTCACTCTTAAGGAAATTTTGGCATGTTGCATTTTGTTTGAGGAGATCCAGTCTAGCGGGCAAAATTATTTACTCCACAGACTCTTTCTTTACTAATAGAGAAATCTCAATTTTCTGGATTGAGTTCAGTCCCCATGCCTTGAAGGACAGATTTCTCTTCTTCCTGGAATATATTAAGACACCTGGTTACTTCCAACTTTTCTCCTGGTGTTTATTTTTTGGGGGAGATAGTCCCTGCCCCTGTTGCAACAATCCAGCTAGCAGCTGTTGTGGGGGTGAAAAACCAACACAAGCCCAACCTATGCTGCCAGCATAGGTTCTTTTGATATGCTTGACTAAGGAAAGCAACGTTAAGAGGTTGACAAGTTTACTTTAATCCAGCATACAGACATCATTCATTTAGTTCAGGGGAAAAAGCCAGCACCCTGAACTTAGGAGCAAATACAAACAAATTACAAACATCGACAGACTAAATGCAATTCATAGTTACCAACACCTAGGTTCAGCGTGGGACCTCATAACAAGGGCTGGCCCAGAGTCATGCACGCTACCATGGCTGTGGGTAAGAGCTCCGAAAAAGAGAAAGCTGGTTTTATATCTTTTTTTCAGGGTCAAGAGTGAGTCACACATGCAACTCACCCACGGGACCTAGAATCATTACAAAGAAGCAACTTAAACCCACGTGGTTTAAAAGCCTCTGAGTTCCCAAACATGTCACTCAAACTCATGTGTAAACGAGGCCCTCCCCTGAGGCAAAGAGGCCACCAAGGACTCCCAAATCTAATCAAGGAAACAAAGGCCAAACTCTTCAAGGGCACTTGGTTGAACTGAGTGCTAAGAGCCCATTTTGTTTACCAACACAGCCCCACTCCAATCCCATCTATTTTGCCTGTCCCATAATCCTTGACTTCACAGCCAAATGATGGTCAAGACTGTCAGATCTTAAAACTGGGAACATAGCCTTTTATTTGTTTCGAACAAAATAGACTTTTATTCAGGTAGTCACATAACAGCATATACACTTTACTGCCTAAAGAGAAAGCACACACTTAAATATAGGAATAGGTAGATATCCACTAAACATGGAACGTGTTCTCAAGAGTGCATAAAATTTTGCTTTAAACATCTGTCTTGAGCTTTTACAGTAAAAAGTAGATGATTTCTTTAACAATTTATGATTAAACTTGCATAACAAGGTTTACTTTTTGGATGGTTCACAACAGCCATTCTGTGAAACAATAAACATCTAAGCTGAGAATTAGGCTTAAGATGGTCCAGAACATAGCCTTTTAAATTCCTGAAGTAATTTCCTCTCATGACCACTATCTTCCATTTCCTGGAAAATCTGATTTTAACCTGGCTGATTTTCCTGGTCTTGGCTTCTGTTCTTTCATGGCGGTGAGTGGTGGGTGGTTGTCCTTCATTATTGAAGAGGACCATGATATTAGGGAGGTGACATGCAAGTGAATTAGATTTAAGTGAGGTAGAAATCATCAGTCTCACTTTCTTTTCTGGAGCCATCTATATCACCAATGCAATACCCATGGTGGCTGCTATGAATGTGCAGGCCAGTTTCCAGGTTTGAATCTGTATTAGCAAGGCAATGAACACAACATTGACACTAATTGTGAGTATGCTTATGTAGTTCTGTATTGCACAAAATAGAAGAGACTCTCCATGACACATTTTCCTTTCCTCTCAGCAAGCTCCTCCCACCGCATGTGACTTAGCCTTCCTGTGACATAAGCAGGTCACATGATCCTATTAATAGGTGGGAAAAATCTTCAAACCTAAATTGTTATTGCAGAATTACAAGATATAACAGATTCTCTTCGTTGAAAAGGAAACCAAAACATTTATTCAACCAGAAAGCCAAATCCCTCACAGAAACAAAGAAATCTATATACATTATCAAAAAGCTGGGGGGCTCCTTAATGGCTACCCAGAGTCTCTTCTGGCTATATCACACGAACACTCTGTGACTGAGCCTCAAAGCAAGATGCTAACCTCTGAGTACATAAACTCTTCTTTAGGGCCAGAGGGCATCACAATCCTTGTGACCCAGGCTCATGTCACTCAGGCTTCCATGTGACTGGTTTAAAACAGGTCATGTAGGCCTATTAAGGAGCAAGAAAGATCTTCCCATTCTATTAACAACACATTAACAATACACCATCTGGGTCCAGTGGCAAGACACAGATCGGGATGACTGGAGATGGCCCTGGATGCAATGAGAGATCTTGGCTTTTTTAAGCTAAAGTGTTTAGTAGATCCCAGTTTGACTGAGGCAGTGTACTTTCAGTCATTAAGGCTGTGTAAGAAATGAGGCAGAGAATGGCCTTTTATACCTAGTTAAAAAACAGTCTTGGAGGGTGATAGGTGCTAACGTTTCCTGAACAGTGAAAGGAGAGTTTAACCTTGCCAAAGCTTGGAGCCTGTCTATTACAGTCTTAAGGTTTTCTCCATATATCTTCCCTCCAAGCCAAAGACTCCAAATAAAATATTATATAATAATATTTTGTCTATATCATGGTACACTTCCTTGACCAGCATGGATTCCTCTTATGGTTCCAAAAGAGTACCACCACATTTATTCAAGGTTTAGGTCAGAGGTTCCCAAGCTTATTTGGCCTACTGCCCCCTTTACAAAAATGAAATTGTTCTGCCTTCTGGAAATCCACTGTCTGTAATCCTTCAACAGTTTTTTTTTAATTTGCATCATTTCAAAAAAATGTATGAAATATTTTTTAAAAGTTACGTCTCTAATAATTGTAAATTTGTGGGTTTTTTCCTGCATTGAAGTTTTGATGATGCAATATTGTGTGTCATGTAACCATATAGTATAGTATTGTAAACAAGTAACTTCAAACACATATTCCTGCTTGATGGACTTCTATATCAACAAGGCAGAAGTCATGATTTCAAAGAAAATCATGAATATGCCTGAATGGTCCGGAATCACGGGATATAAGGAATTCTCTAAGTAGAAGGCAGAGGAGTTAAAGCATTTATCCAAGCTCCAAAATAGCAGACCCACGGACCAGTGTCCCCAATTCGATATCCTGGCAAGAACCTTCCAAAACCAATATGTCCATCTCACAATAGTGACTAGAAGGTGACAGAAAAATATCATGGCAGCAAGCCAAGCCATACTGGTGCTTCCCCCCAATGCTAGGGCCCTCCAGTAAGATGATTACCCACTGGCCTCAAGCCCTTGCTCAGCACTCTCCAGTCTGCACGAGGGTCAGTCCTGCTTTTAGTAGCGCCTGCTGCTGCCACCGCTTGTCCTTCTCCTCCCTCTACTACGTCTCAATCTCCAAGCTGTGTTCTCTCCTTTTATATAGTCTCCAGACGTCATCCCCTCGACTGACCGGAACTCAGGTGCCTACCATTGGCTCGGGTCTTAGCCACTCCCACTAGGACCCTGAGAGCCCCCGCCCCGCTGAAGCATATTCAAATGGAAGGGAAAGATCTTCTCATTTACTGATTGCCTTTGCAACTTCCGGTCAGTGCATGACATACTCTAATGCCAACCACTTGCTTGTTCAGAACCTGTTGTCAGATTTGACCACTGGTCAGTTGTAACTTACATAAATATATTTGGAAAATGATGTAATCACTACAACCTAAAGTTTGTTATACAGTAGATGAAACATACATGAGGCTTTTCAAAACTTTCTTACCTTCTCTTCTTATGCTTCCACCACCCCCTTGTTTTTCAATCAATGGCCCCCAATTGCACCAGAGGCTACTAACACGTCCCTGGATCATTCCAGCACCCCCTAGGGGGTGGTATAGTCCATTTTGGGAAGCTGTGGCTTTTTGCACTAACCAACTTTCTATGTAGTTTTTTTCTAGTCATTAAGGGTACCCTCTCAATCTCTTGGTACATCTTGGCTTCCAATGGCATGTGGTTGCTAAAGATTTCAGTGTTTGCTTAAGGATTGTTGGCTCCTTGGGATTCTGATGGCAAGTGACTGGACCAGATGTCTTCAGGGAAATGAATATTTGCTTCTTCTGCCGCCCAACTTGTCTGTCTTGTGACAAGTTTTTACCCCACAAGTATCTCCAACCATATGGTGATGCTGTCCTAGCATAGATACAACCATGTCTCCTTAAAATTAGGACAAATATCTCATATGTTAGATATGAGCCCTTTTGTTGTTTGATAGTTTTAGTCATGTCCAACTCTTCATGACCTCAAGTCTTAGTGATTTGGGATTTGCCTGCCAAAGAGAGTACAGTAGTTTACCATTTTTTCTTCTCCAGCTCATTTTATAAATGAGGAAACTGAGGCAAACAGGGTTAAGTGACTCACCTAGGGTCATACAACTAAAAAGTTCTGAGCTGGATTTGAACTCAGGAAGACGAATCTTCCTGACTTTGGCCCAGTGCTGTGCCATCTAGCTGCTCTCATGGAAATGGGTTTGCTCAGCACAACAGATATGGTGACTGTTGTAATTTTAAGACATCGACCAAGTCAGAGAGGCCCCAACTCCTCATGGATAGGACATTTTATGCCTTTAGGTGACAAGGAAACTACTTACAGGCAAAGACTTTCTTTTTGTATCTCCAGCATTTAGCACAGTGCCTGGAACATAGTAGGTACTTAGTAAATGTTTATTGATTAATTGATTGATCAAGGAAAGCAAGGGCCAGTCCAGTCACAGGGAGAGTTTTATTGCTTTTTAGGGAAAACTATTCCCCATAAGGGATTGCAGTTGGTGGAACAGGGAACCCTGAAAACAATGTTTATTCGGTCTTTTCAGTCAAAAATGATTTTGTTGTGAACATTTTAGAATGAGGAAATGTATCTTGTATAGTCTGTTTTCCTGTCTATAAAGTAAGGGATTGGACCAGATTTTCCAATGATCCTGTCCTTAGGTTCTATGGTTCATTTTATTTTAGCCTGCTGGCTTAGTCTACAAATGAGTGAATTTTGTGTTAGTGACTGCATTGTTCAGTTTGTGGTTAAGCATATGGAAATGCACAGGTGATTATCCATTATTTGCTGCATATGAATAACTTGAAATCACTACCTTCCCAATTCACAGTGAGTGGAATGACTTTTCCTCATTGAAACTATTGTTTACTATATTGTTATACATGTCGGGGTGTGTAGTGGGATGAGGAGTTGAAGCATATGTTCTGTATTACAGATAAAAGGCCAAAGTGCTGGTCAGGCTGTTCTTTTCTTACAGTCCTCGCTCAGTGAAAGGGTGAAGGGTCTCTGAGAAGGTACTATTGGTGCAATGTAAGGCCTCAATAGTAGGCCTTGGTGATGGCAAATTTCTGCAGTGCTGTTCATTATGCAGATAGTACTTACAGCGCTGACTTTGTAGACTTATTGGTACTTATTGACGGTGGTTTAGTTTTACTACTGTGCCAAGTCACTTGGAAAGAAGAGTGACTATCCCATAAGTGAAGCAACCTGGAAAAGAATCACTATCAACGTCACAAATGAGTTCTACTTGAGCCTTGAACACTGATGATAGGAGGGCAAAATAGTTTGTCACAAAGTTTCTGTGACCAAAACTTGTCCAATTCTGATAGAGTTGAAAAAATGTGAATCCATTATCATTCATCAACAAACACTAGTAACTTAAGTAAAGGTAGAAGGCTATTTGTATGTGTTTTTTATTTAATGTTTGGGTGGACTCTAGGGTTATTTCCTCTTACTGGAGAAATGTGGCTGCCCATTCTGCAAATCCACCTGGTTCCTTGGCATCATGGGAATTTGCCTAGCCTTTGGGGGTGACATTCAGGGTCTGTGGAATTTCAGAGATTGCAGACGTGCTAATGACCCTACCAGCAATGGTCAGTTTTTGCTTTTGGCAGGGGGCACAGTTTTACAATATGGCATAATGGAAAGCACTAGGCTGACCAATCTGAAGTTTGCCTTATAATTGTAGTCCTGCCACCAACCTGCTGTATAGTCTTGGCAAGACATAAACTTGGGCCTCAGCTGTCTGTAACAGCAAGCACCCTGACACACCCAGGATGGCCTGCTAGCACAGGTTCGTTGATATACTTTGAAAGAAAAGATAGCTTTAAAGGGGTTAACAAACATCTTTTAATTACATTCTCTAGCTCAGGGGAAAGGTCAGCAACCTGAACTAGAGAAATTACACGCAGAGAAATTAGCACAAAGGCCAACTGACAGGGCTCCAGTTGTCTGAACAAGGGAATACAACCACTGGATCGGGGGAGCATAGCTACATCTGAGTAGTCGGGGGGACGCTGAACAAGCGGCCATTCAGAGTCGCATCCAGGGAATCAAAAGGTCCTTTTCATAAGCGAACCCCCAAAGCAAAATACCAACCTCAGAGTACATATAGGCTTCTCAGAGCCAGAAGGCATCACAACCCTCGTGTCTCAGTGCCTATAATTAGCTTAGCATTGAAAGGTGTGAAAGCCTTCCTGCAAGCAAGCTTGCGCTTTAAGCAAGTTCCTCCCCCAATGGGCTCTGTGTGACTCAGGTTGTATCGCAGCTGTTGAACACATGTGGTCACAAAGGCCTATTAATGGATAGGGAAGCTCTTATTATTCCGTTAACATTACCTCATCTCATCTGTAAAATGAGCGGGTTAGACAAGGTGATTCTATTCTTCAGCCCTAAAACTCAACAATACTCTACCCATGAAGGCCTAGAATCTTAGATAAAGCAACCGTACCTTTTGTGAACTTTCATCTTACTATATCTGAGCTGAAATTTTTTAATTGGTGGGGGCCATATTTGTTCATTGATACTCCTCTAGGCTTTTTTTTTTTTAACCTACGTGGGGAATAGTTTCTTCAAGTAGAGCTCAGGATGATCGCATGTTATCAAGGGAGACTGATCAACCTAGAGATTCCATTCCTGTTTGAAAGGCCTGGCAGGCTTATTATAATGCTGGCCATTAGTCTTCCTGACTTAGGACTCCTGGGCTGATCTATGCAATATTAATGAGGCATTTAGTCTCAATCAAGGCGCTCTCTAAGAATATGCATTTACTTCTAATGGGTTATGCAGTTAAATTAATAATACTGTTTAATCTTTTTATTTTGGCTAGAATGATGTATGGTGACTGGCTTGGCTTTCTTTTTTTTCCTGCCTCCACTTCTACTACTATGACCACAGCTATAAGAGGCTAAATAGTTGTGTTTTTCTTGAGCCTGCTAATTAATGAAGTGGCTCCACATACATAGGCTTCTCAACCTGAAAACTGAAATGATGGAGTTTCTAACATCATGGTTGGGGGCGGGGGGGGGGGGGCGCGGAGTGGAGACTGAGTTCCAATTCCTACATTTAATGATAGCTGGGTGACTTGGGAGAAGTCACTAAACTTGTCTGGGCTTTAATGTGCAGTTATAAAATTAGGGACTTGGGCACTTTGACAGGGCGGGGGTTGGGGGGATGGCGGGAAAGAGGCAGAATGAGAGATGTGTTGGTCCAAGTAGCCTATAGCAGAAAATCACCATGGAGTACAGTAGTGGCTCAGCTACTACAGGGCTGAGACCAGACTAGTGCATCTTTTCATCTTGAGAGTTCTGAGGTTCAGTGAACTATACTTATTATTAACCCCAGGGAGTATGGGGGGGGGGAAACACCCAGCCCAGGTTGGAAATGGAGGAAATCACCAAGTGCTGATAAGAATGGGACTAGGCCCATGAGCACACTTAATAATTTCCAGTTTGGGCCAAGCAAGGAGACCTAGTAAAAAAAAAAAGATTCACTTGATCAATGGCCTAGAAAGGGCTGTTCTCCATTCCCTTATCTTGAGGGTGGACTAACAAGTATACAGAGGTACTCTCAGTCACCCAAGTTTCCTGTTCTTGAGCTTCATCACTTACTGTTAGAAAGTTTCCATTCACAACCATGCAATTTCAGTACTACTTATTCTATCCTTGGTGGAAAACAATTTTTTGAGAGAGTCATCTGTATTCAGTCGAGCACTAAACTTCTACAAGATTGTCATGCAGCAGAGTAGAAAGGCAGGGAGGGTGCTTGGAGTTAGGAAGACCTAATTCAAGGTATGCCTCAAGACACATGACTATGAGCAAGTCACTTAACCTCGTAATCTTCTAGGCAATTGATTCTCTAATATGATCAGCATCGATATAGGGAGTTTGCACAACAGAAGTTACCCACATCAGTGAAGTTACAGATCTGAACAAATAGTTAAATGTGTAAAGCGCTATACAGAATGCTATAAAAACAAGATATAGTGTGGCACATAGCCCCACCCTGAAACTTCAAACAGTCATTAGACTGAGAGTACCTAAGTTCTTGTAGGCAGTGACTTGGGTAGAGAAGAGATCCAGAAGTAGTAAGGATGTCTCCTTTTTAGCTGGGAAAGGACCTGTTATTGATAGTTCATCTCTAATGTTCACTTTTTAATTGTGCATTTGAGTATAGAGATTTTCTGGTTCCTTTCTAAAAGGTTTTGTTCTTTGTGAATTATTAGACATATCAAGTACCATTTTTTCTATATGTTGTAGCTTAGTAGGTAGGTGTTGATAGCTTTTTCCCTACCCACTTTTCAGACTTTTTGATTAGATTGAAAGACTAGACCAATATATCTTTACCAGACCTTCTTAGGTCCCAAGAACCAATCATTCTGGGGGTGGGAGGGCAGAGACAAGATGGCAGCTGGAAAGCTCCCCCCCGCCCCGGTCCCTCCAAACACCTATGAAAATGGCTCTGAACAAATTCTAGAGCTGCAGAACCCACGAAATAGCAAAAGGAAGGAGGGCTGTAGCCCAGGGTAGCCTGGACGGTCGCTGGGAAGGGTCCACTGCATGGAGTAGAGCAGAGCCCAGCCTGGGCTGCACCAGGACCAGCCACATTGGGAGCCGGGTGGAACAGGTGTAGCGCCCTGATTCAGTAAGCTGTGGCAGTTACCAGACTAATCAAACCACAAACGCCAAAGACAACAAAGAAGGTTAGTGGGAAAAGCTTCTGGGACAGAGTGAAAGGAGTTCACTGGGGCGGCAGAGGTGGTGCAGCTCTGAGGCTTTTCCAGAGCTACAGCTGCAGTTGTTTCTGGCCTATGGTGGGAGGAATTAAGTGGCAGATTAGAGCAGGAATTCAAAGCCTGCTTTGCCCTGCCAGGATCTGGGCCGCAATCCTGGTTGGCACTTCTTGGGGGAGAAGGAGCACTCGTGTGGCTGAGCTTGCTGTGTGGAAGTAGTTCTGAAAATAGCAGTGCAGCCCCTCCAGTTTGGGACAAAGTACTCTACTCTACAAGCAGTGGTACCCTGACAAAAGATCAAGGGTCAAGTAGTTGACTGGGAACATGAACCGGCAGCAAAAATGGTCTCAGACTCAGATGTTGGAATCTTTTTTTAGTGACAAAGAAGACCAAAACATATAGCCAGAAGAAGTCAACAAAGTTAAAGAGCCTACATCAAAAGCCTCCAAGAAAAATATGAATTGGGCTCAGGCCATGAAAGAGCTCAAAAAGGATTTGGAAAAGCAAGTTAGAGAAGTAGAGGAAAAATTGGGATGAGAAATGAGAGTGATGCGAAAAAACCATGAAAAACAAGTCAATGACTTGCTAAAGGAGACCCAAAAAATACTGAAAAAAATAACACCTTAAAAAAGACTAACTCAAATGGCAAAAGAGCTCCAACAAGCCAATGAGGAGAAGAATGCCTTGAAAGGCAGAATTAGCCAAATGGAAAAGGAGGTCCAAAAACCACTGAACAAAATACAACCTTAAAAATTAGCCTGGAGCAAGTGGAAGCTAGTGACTTTATGATAAATCAAGATATTATAAAACAGAACCAAAGGAATGAAAAAATGGAAGACAACGTCAAATATCTCATTGGAAAAACCACTGACCTGGAGAATAGATCCAGGACAGATAATTTAAAAATTATTGGACTACCTTAAAGCCATGATCAAAAAGAGAGCCTTGATACATCTTTCAGGAAATTATCAAGGAGAACTGCCCTGATATTCTAGAGCCAGAGGGTAAAATAGAAATTGAAAGAATCCAATGATAGCCTCCTGAAAAAGATCCCAAAAAGAAAACTCCTAGGAACATTGTTGCCAAATTCCAGAGCTCCCAGGTCAAGGAGAAAATACTGCAAGCAGCAGAAAGAAACAATTTGAGTATTGTGGAAACAATCAGGATAATACAAGATCTCTAGCAGCTTCTACATTAAAGGATCGAAGGACTTGAAATATGATATTCCGGAGGTCAAAGGAGCTAGGATTAAAACCAAGAATCACCTACCCAGCAAAACTGGATATAATGCTCCAAGGCAAAATATGGATTTTCAATAAAATAGAGGACTTCTCAGTGAAAAGACCAGAGCTGAATAGAAAATTTGACTTTCAAACACAAAAATCAAGAGAAACATGAAAAGGTAAACAAGAAAGAGAAATCATAAGGGATTTATTAAAGTTGAACTGTTTTGTTTACATTTGTACATGGAAAGATGTGTGTAATTCATGAGACCTCTGTATTGGGGTAGCTGAGGGGAATATACATACACACACACACAGAGGGCACAGGGTGAGTTGAATATGAAGTGATGATATCTAAAAAAATAAAATAAAATTAAGGGGTAATGGAGGAATATATTGAGAGAAGGAGAAGGAGATAGAATGGGGTAAATTATCCTCACATAAAAGTAGCAAGAAAAAGCAGTTCTGTTGGAAGGGGTGAGGGGGAATGAGTGAATCTTGCTCTCATCAGATTTGACTTGAGGAGGGAATGGAATAACATACACACTCAGGTATCTTACCCCACAGGAAAGAAGGAAGGGGAGATAGAAGGGAGGGCAGATAGGGGAAGGAGGTAATCAAAAGCAAATACTTTTGAAAAGGGTCAGGGTCAAGGGAGAAAATTGAATAAAGGGAGACCGGATGGGAGGGAGCAAAATATAGTTAGTCTTTACAACATGAATATTGTGGAAGGATTCTACATAACGATACGTGTGACCTATGTTGAATTGCTTGCCGCCTTAGGGTGTGTGGGGAGGGAAGAGGGAAGAGAATTTGGAACTCAAAAGTTTTAAAACAGATGTTTAAAAAAAGTTGCTTTTGCATGCAACTGGGAAATAAGATATACAGGCAATGGGGCATAGAAATCTATCTTGCCCTACAAGAAAGTTAAGAGAAAAGGGGATGGGGGGGGGGGAGTGGGGTGACAGAAGGGAGGGCTGACTGAGGAATGGGGCAATCAGAATATATGCCATCTTGGAGCAGGGTGGAGGGTAGAAATGGGGAGAAAATTTGTAATTCAAAATCTTGTGGAAATCAATGCTGAAAACTAAAAAATATTAAATAATTTTAAAAAACCAATCATTCCTCTTTTAGGCAATGATCCACTTTTTAAAACTTTTACCAACAATTAATTTATTAATGGGCAGCAAGATAAGGCAGGAGGCAAAATGAGATGAGGCAAAAAAGAGCCCCTAAGTGGATGTCTCACAGGATGTAGTGTGATGAAGCAGCATCATGAGTAAGAAACTGCTCCCCATTCCTTTGCCATAAACCTTGATGAGCAAAGTAGACTTGATAAGTTATAGACAATTAGCATATCTTAAACTAGAAGAGATCATATAATTTAACTCTAGAGGGCAATTTCCAAATGTAACAAATGAAGAAACTGAGGCCAAGAGGTTCAATACAAGGTGTATATAGCTGGATAGGTGGTTAAGCAGCAAAGGAAGTATTTACAACCATTTTTTTCTGAATATAAATCTATTGATCTTTTCAACCACATTAGGCTTAGAATGAGGACCTACTAAAAGACCATACAGAAATCATTTTCTCCGTCCTTTGGCGGGGGGGCGGGGAGGGCTGTTTTTTGTTAATGTGAATACCAGTATTGATGTGCTCCACCAATTCAGATCACACCTCCTTTGCCACTGTGAAGTGTCTTTAAGAACTGCTGTAAATGAAAAATGTATCACTCTGAAGACAACTTTGGGATGAACCTTTCCACTCTTACCTATGTTAGGCTTCTGGCAATAGATACAAAAACTTCCAGTAGACTTGTACCCATAATCTTTGCCACTTGGTGTAGGGCCTGATGGTTTGCCCTCCTGGCTTTGAGAACTTTGTGTCACTTACCCACCTATAATTACTATGGTTATTATAGCATCAAGGCCATGAAATATTGGAGAAGGGACTTTGATGAGGGAACATTTTAAAAACTTGTTTAACTTAATACATATTTTTCCCAATTACATGTAAAAATATTTTTTTCAATTTCAATTTTTTTCCTCCCTCCCCTCTCCCTTTACTAAGAATGCAAGCAATTTGACATAGGTTATATACATGCATAGTTATAGTGTTTCCTCTCTCCCCTCAAAAACATGAGAATTAAAGAAAAAGTATCTTTGATCTGCACTGAGGCTCCACAAGTTCTTTCTCTAAAGATGAACAGCACCATTCACCTTAAGTCCTTCCTAATATTTTATTTAAATTTTTGCACCTAAATTCATTAGGGTAATTAAAGTTTCATCAATTTTATTTTTTTTCATAAAACCAGTTCAATAGTTTAGTTAATATAAATTTTATTAATCTCCTTTGGTTTTCAGTATTTATAATTTGATATTTAATTGAGAATTTTCTATTTGTTCCTTTTCTAGCTTTTTCAGTTGCTGGCCCAATTCATTAATCTCCTCTTTCTCTATTTTATTCATATAAGCTTTCAGAGATAAAACTTCCTCTGAGAACTGCTTTCACTGCATCCCATAAGTTTCGATAGGTTGTGTCATTATTGTCATTCTCTTGAATGAAGTTATTGATTTCTATCATTTGTTGTTTGACCCACTCGTTCTTTAGGATTAAATTATTTAGTTTCCAGTTAATTTTATAGTCTATCTTTCCATGGCCCTTTATTACATATAATTTTTTATTGCATCAGTATCTGAGAAGGATGCATTGATTATTTCTGCCTTTCTGCCCTGGATTGTGAGGTTTTTGTGCCCTAGTACGTGGTCAATTTTGTGTATGTACCATCGACCGCTAAGAAAAAGGTACATTCCTTTCTATCCCCATTCAATTTTCTCCAGAGGACTACCATATCATCTATCTTTTCTAAAATTCTATTCACCTTGACTTCCTTCTTGTTTATTTTGAGGTTAGATTTATCAAGTTCAGAGAGGGGGAAGTTGAGGTCCCCCACTAGTATAGTTTTGCTGTTTCTTCCTGTAAGTCCCTTAAGAACTTGAACGCTATACCACTTGGTTCATATATATTTAGTAATAATATTGCTTCATTGTCTATGGTGCCTTGTAGAAGGATATAGTTTTTTTCGTTACCTCTTTTGATTAGATCTATTTTTGTTTTTGCTTTGTCTGAGATTAGGATTGCTACCCCTGATTTTTTTTACTTCAGTTCAAGCATAATTCCAGCAAGCCCCACCTCAGCAGATCAGCTGAGGCCTAGGGAGGTAGAGCAGGCAAGCACCAACACCAGGACCCCAGGCTTGCCTCTGCACAGCCGGAGAAATCGGCAGACAACAGCTTGGGCATATACCAGTGGCTGAGCCTATCCAGCCCTAGAGGAGATCTGCTGAGGTGGGGCTTGCTGGAATGCCTCTGGCCCTGAACTGGACCCCATTAGCCACAGCAAGAGGTACCTTCCTGTTGATTTCCCTAGCCTCCTGAGCTAAAAGACTGCTGTACCCCTAGGTTGCACTATTCCATAATTTTTCTTGGGGCAATATTCTCTAGGTTTTTCAAGGTCTACAAGGGGGGTGGTGCTGAGAGCACTTACGGTTTACTCTGCCAACATGGCTGCCGGAAGTTCAAGTATGTAACTTTCATACATCTGTGGGCTGATATCCCCAGGGGTAGCTGTTGCTGATGCCGCAGGCCCTGAATTTCTCTCTCACCCAGTTTCCAAGGGAACCCCATCCTGCGCTGAGAGTTTTTGGAATTACTACTGCTGCTGGTGACTCAGTTCACCAGGACCCACTTTTGTCCCACTATGGCTGAGTCTGGGCTGGTGCAATGCGATCTCCCAGCCCGATGCAACAGATCTTTCTCGTTGACTTTCCAGGACTGTCCTGGGCTGGAAATCCACCACATTCTGTCTCCCAATGGATTCTGCCACCTCAGAATTTGTGGGAGAGCTCTGGTGAGTCACTGCTTTCACTTTGCCGTCTTGGCTCTGCCCCCATCACCTTAAGTCCTTAAGAACTGTCTTGGATCATTAGTATTGCTAAGAACGGCAAAATCATTCACAGTAGATCATCATAAAACATTGCTGTTACTGTGTACATTGTTCTCCTGGTTCTGCTCATTTTACTTTGCTTCATTTTATTTCTGAGAACATCCAGCTAATTTCTCACAGCACAATAGTATTACATCACAATCATATACATCAACTTGTTCAGCTGTTTTCTAATTGATGGAAATCCATTAGTTTCCAATTCTTTGCTGCCACTGAAAGAGCTGTTATAAATATTTTTGTACATGTATGTCCTTTTCCTTTGTTTTTTTTAATGTTTTGGGGATATACACCTAGTAGTGATATTGATTGATCAAAGGGTACGCATGTGATTTTAGAGCCCTTTAGATATAGTTACAAATCGCTCTCCAGAATAAATCAGTATACAGTTTGACCAACAGTGCGTTAGTGTTTTAATTTTCCCATATGCCCTCCAACGTTTGTCATTTCCCTTCTCTTTCTTAGTAGCCAGTCTCATAGGTGTGTAAGGGTAGTTCAGAGTTGTTTTAATGTGCATTTCCTTAATCAGTAGTAATTTAGAGCATTTTTTCGTATAACTATAGGTAGCTTTGATTATTTTGTCTGAAAACTGCTCATAATTTTTGACCATTTATCAATTGAAGAATGGTTCTTAGTTCTCTATAGATGTGACTGTGTTTTCTATATATTTGAGAAGTGAGGTCTTCACCAAAGAAACTTGCTGTAAAAATTTTTTTCACAGTAATGATTACTGATTACATATTTTCCTCCATCCTATTTTCCCCACTTATTGTACTCTCTCTCCTTTCACCCTGTCCATTCTTAAAAGTGTTTAGCTTCTGCTTTTTTCCTCCCCTCTATCAGCTCCCCCTCCTCTTTGTCTTATCCCCTTCCCTTCCTTACTTTCCTGTTATAGTAAAATAGATTTTTACAGCCAGCTGAATATGTATAATATTCCTTTATCTGAGCTAATTCTGATGAAAGTAAGGTTCACATGCTCCTATCTCCCCTCCACTGTAAAATCTCTTCTGGACCTGTTTTATGGCATATAATTTGCCCCATTCTACCTCTCCCTTTGCCCTTCTCTCAGTACCTTCTTCTTTCTCACCCCTTAATTTTATTATTTTTTTGGATAATCATTCCATCATATTGAACTCACACCCATTCCCTCTATGTATATATTCCTTAGTGCCCTAATAGTAGAGTTTTTAGGAGTTAGAATCCTTTTCCCATGTAGAAATGTAAACAGCTTAACCTTATTGAATCCTTATCATTTCTCTTTGTTTACCTCTTTATGATTCTTTCGAGTCTTGTACTTGAAAGTCAGATTTTCTCTTCTGCTCTGGTCTTTCATCAGGAATCCTTGAAAGTTCTCTATTTCATTGAATATCCATTTTCCCCCTGAAGGATTATACTCAGTTTTGCTGTGCATAGGTGATCCTTGATTGTAATCCTAGCTCTTTAGCCCTCTGGAATATCATATCCCAAGCTCTCCAATTCTTTTAATGTAGAAACTGCTAAATCTTGTATTATCCTGACTGTGGCTCCACGATATTTGGATTGTTTATTTTTTGGTTGTTTGAAATATTTTCTTCTTGATCAGAGAGCTCTGGAATTTGGCTATAATATTCCTGGGAGTTTGTTTTTGGATCTCTTTCAGGAGGTGATCCGTGGATTCTTTCCATTTCTGTTTTATCCTCTGGTTCTAGAATATCGGGATAGTTTTCCTTAATTTCTTGAAAGATGTCAAGGCTCTTTATATCATGGCTTTCACATGGTCTAATAATGCTTAAATTCTCTTTCCTGGATCTGTTTTCCAGGTCAGTGTTTTTCCAATGAGATTTAGTATCTTCTGTTTTTTCATTTCTTTTTTATTGTTTATCCAGTTCTAATTTTTAAGGAATTATTTTCTTCAGTGAGCTTTTGTACCTCTTTTTCAACTTGGTCTATTCTGCTTTTCAAGGCATTACTCTTCCCACTGGATTTTTGTGCTTTTTTTAGCATTTGGCTTACTCTGTTTTTAAAGATGACGTTTCTAACTGTTGACTGTTCTCATGATTTTCTTGCATCCCTCTCGTTTCTCTTCCTAATTTTTCCTCCATCTCTCTTACTTCATTTTTAAAATCCATTTTGAGCTCATCCATGGCCTGAGACCATTTAATGTTTTTCTTTAAGGCTTTAGATGTAGGAATTTTGACTTTCTTATTCTCTGTGTTTGTGTTTTGATTTTCCTTGTTACCATAGTAACTTTCAATAGTCAGAATTTTTTCAGTTTTCTGATTTTCCAGTCTACATCTTGACTTTTAACTCTATGCTAAAATGGGGCTCTATTTCCAGGGTGGAGGGCACACTGTCCCAAGCTCCACATTTTGTTTTGGTGCAGCTGATTTCCTAGGTATTTCTGGGAACCTGTTATTTTTCTGTTCTTCCAAGATGGTGTGATCTAAGGAGAGGGGTGTTTACTATTCTGTACTGTGCACTGGTTTGTGAGAGACCACGAGCACTCTTTTCTGCTTGGGCACTGTGAGGAGGGTCCCCACTCCACTGCAGCAGCAAGCTCTGGTATCCTAGCGCTCCGAGAATGAGCAACATAACTGTGTTCTGCCTCTGGTGCAAGCATAGCGACCCTGTACTCTCCTGACCAGTTTTCTTACCCCTTCCGCTGATTTAGTTGCCCCTGAGGCCGCCTTCTGTTCTGCTGGGCCCATTCTCTGCCAACTATCTAAGTTGTCTTGGGCTGGAAAATTGTTTCGCTCTATCCTTTTGTGGGTTCTGCTGCTCTAGAATTTATTTTGAGATATTATTTAAAGGTATTTGGAGAGGTTTTGGGGAGAGCTCAGGGGAGACCCTGCCTTTTCTCCACCATCTTGGCTCCACCTCATTTAAAAAGCTTTTGATAGAATGTTTCAACATATTTGAAAGTATTTATACTTTAGACCTCATACTTGGAGAAGACTGTGGAAGTCTGCTGGAGGAAACAAACTGCATGTAAAATATAGGGCAACTATCTGGAGAGAAGGGAAATGGCTATTCTGCTGTCAGTAAAGTACTCCGAAACTCCCTTCTGTTAGGAAAAAGACAGTCCTGGGGCTGTTATGCCTTGTTAGCTGCTAAGTGAATTTTGTTCCATTTCTTCTTTGCTACAAGGCAAGGAAAACGGTTAAGTTGTAAAAAGGAGAGGGCTCTCAGATTGTTTAGCTGGGAGAGCTTAGAAGGCCAAGTTAGTTTTCTCCCTGGTGAAGTTGTAAATTGTCCGTTTTCTCCTCTTTTATACAAAGGCTGCTTTTAGCTGACCTATGTATATATAGCAACCTGCAGGAGAACGTTGTTGGATCCAGGCAATACAGCACCAATGGGAGTGATTGGACTACATTCACATGGGCCTTAGTAAAAGTCTTAGGTCAACATACTATGGCTTGCCACCGAAAACTTGCAGCCGTACTAATGCAAGGGTATAGTGCAATAGCCAGAATTTTATGTTGAACAGTCATGGATCCTCTGCAGCTTGACCTGTTGAAATAATGACCCCTGATTGAGACTGAGTCTATAGGCCTGGGTATTTGATGAGGGCTATAGAGCAACCATTGTTCACTGCTTCTAGGCTCCCAGATCAGAGGTCGGCGTCAGTGATTCAGATGTGAGGCCCTCCCAAGGAGGGCCTCATTGAACCAGGGAAGGTCAGGAGAGGGGTAGGAGGGGTAAAGAAAAGGTCATAGAGCATTGACTGTGGAGCCATGCTACTCAGCTTATCGATGTCAACCAAAGAACAGTGAATAAGCAGTAAATATCTAAGTGCCTACTAAGCTCTAGGCACTGTGCTAAGTGCTGGGGAAATAAAGAAGACAGAAGACAGTCCCTGACAGCAAGGAGCTCAATCTAATGGAGGCAACAAGCAGGTATGTGCAAATGAGCGATATAGAAGATGAATAGGAATGCATTCAAAGAGGGAAGGTGCTGGCATTAAGAGTAATTAGAAGAGGCTGCCTGCAGATGGGATTTTAGCTGGGACTTTAAGGAAGTGGTCAGCAGGTAGAGCAGAAGAGAGAGAATGTTTCAGAAATGGGGGACAGCCAGGGAAAATGCTCTCATAAATCACTTCCATTTCACAGTGGAACTAACTGTTAAGTAGGCTTACCTTCTGGGAAGGCCCCGACAGGTGGGTCTCCTAGGGCCATGCCACCTCATGATCATGGGCATTGGCATGTTTTGAGGCTGTGGTAGGTACAAAGACTAATTAATAGTCCATAAAGCTTTCTGCTTCAAGAGGGGAGGGTCCTGATAAACACAGTGCAGGTGGTACTGTTGTTGGCAGCGAGCTCTCCCAACAAATAACACGCGGGACCTAAGGTTTGGGGTAGAAATCAAGGGCTCAAAGAGTCCACGTGGCTAGGCAGACTTCACAGCTGCTGGCACAGTCTGTTGATTGAGCCTTTCCTCAAAAGTGGTTTATGTCCACTGATCCTGTGAATAGACTAGCAGAATACCTAGATTGGCAATGTGCTATGGCTAACACCTTGCTGGTTGCAAGCCCTCGGCTTCCTGTTAGATGATGGGAAGGGACGTACCGGGCATCATAACTTTCCCTTTCCCAGGTTTCCTTTTGTGGTCATGAAGGCTGTCTTCTGTGGCCGGAATGACACACTTAAATTTTTCTGAAGCACTTGAAGGCCATAGCTGTCCATCTTTCCTCAGTATTACCTGTGTCTGGATAAATATCCCCAGTTCCTGCACCTGATGCTTATGTGGCAAGAACTCAAGGCCTTTCACCATCCTGGTTGGAGATTTAACAAATTAATCAGATAAGGAAGGCACGGAGAAATCAGTCTCTTCTTATGGGGCCGTTGACCCATGGGAGCAGGGCCAGGCGTATGAGTGAAGGCCACAACTAGTGGTGAAAGGACAGACCTCAGCATGGAAAGGAAGAACTAGGGGTTGTCCCAGTGCTGTTCATCTTTAGTAGGCTCGTGAGAAGTCTGGTCATAATTTCTTCGGGTGCCTCAGGAAATGATTGTAGAAACAGAAAACCTAAACCTTATTATAATCTCACGAGAAAGGGCGTCATCACCACTGGCAGCAAGCTACTCTAAGTTCCAGTTTCCTATAAGTCAGGTGATTTCTTAGTAACTCAAGACTTAGGCCTAGCTGTCAGTCAGAAGCCCTGAGCCATTCTGATCACATTCAATTTATAGAAAGGTTGAGATTTAGATTTCGTGATTTCATGTGAGGTCCTCACTATTTTAGTCAATCCCCCCTCTCATTTGTTCATTGAGGAGCTGTCACATCAGTCTTGGTACATCTGAATTCTTCCCCTTAACTATTACCCCTTTTAGTAAATATGGGAAGAATTGATGGATGCATTGATAACTCAAAGGGGGCAGTTCCCTCCATAAATACAGATACAGAGACTCAAAGGAAAACAACAATGCAATCGCCAACGAAGTCCTCTGGTCCTTGGCATCTATCTGTTCCAGCCATTTCCAGCACAGCATCTCAGTATCTTCTTCCTCTTGTCTAATTGTAGGAACCAGCTTTCTGTCCATCCTCCTACAAAAGTCACCTTGGCACAATTTTAAACTACGATTTCTAATCCTTATACCTAATCATTTCATATTTTCAAAATTGGAACTTTTGACCAATTGTCAGTTTTAAGAAATTAACATCAGAACCCAGTTTCTTATATTTTACATTAACCCATTATTAATTCCCTCACCAGGAGGATAAGATTTCACTAAGGAATTAACAGGCTCCAGCACATACATAAATACATTAAATAATCAATTTTTAACACAATACATAGTCATGCCATGTTTCTTTGATGGCATTTACAAAATAAACCACAAGCCATCCTTCTTTTACTACTAATTGTAACAAATCTTTAGACAATCTTGATATTAACCAAATAATATTCTCACAAGCCCTTGACCTGATTGTCTCCATACCATTACCAAGAATTTAAAAGACCCTAACTTATACAAGACCCTATACAAGGCCTTTATAAACTACCCTAGGTTATACAGGAACACTAGTTCCAGTCCTATGGTAATCTAAGATGTTCCATATAGATTTGTTACTATACTTACAAAACCTTCTGATTATAGAAATTTGCCACCAAGAGATTAGGGACCTACATTAAGGGGATGATATTTTCCCAGCTTCCTGTCAACTCCAGGCAGAAGTTATGTCAAACTGCTTAAGGAAGTCAAGAGAGTCCCACCTCAGCACATGCAGAAGTTGCTCTCTAAACTTTGCCAAGAAATCATACCTGCTCTTTACAGGGCTTCTGGCATCATGGATCAGTGGCTCGGACAGCCTTCCTTGATACTCACATCTGGAGTTAGACTCAGAAAAACAGTTAACAATCCCATTGAGTCTTTGAAAAGCGAGTTCCAATAATCAGTTTAAGATAAGACTATAATCTCAAATTGCTTAAGGAACATCCTTAAAGTGAGCCTTAAGTAGCCTGCATACATTTCCTCTCTTATTCATAAAATCTTCCTATTAAGATCATAAGTTATTGCATTTGCATCAGTTTGCCAGGTTTTTCTGTTCTCTAACTACACCTGATCTGAAAGAATTATTCAAGAATTGAACCATATAAATATAAAAGGTTCAAACATTAACTTTATCTTTATATTTTTGGTGATGGAATAAATTCAAATCCAAACAACCACATTTAACTTTTCCCATTAATGCAAGGATATTCTACAACTTTTCTCTAAGGAACACTGAAATTATTTTCTCCAAACTGAAAATGTCAGATTTAATTTCGATAATTAATTACACCATTTGTCTTACTACCCTACTATCCAATTGCTCTTACATCACTTTAAAACATTTAAGGACCTTATTCCACATAGATACAAAGTAACTTTAAATCCCACCTTAGTCTATGGGGTAATGATTTAACCTTACATTTGTATTCTGTTTTCACAAACTTCTTTTCCCTTTGTCCAAATTATTCCTATTAATATTTAGAAGGAATGTTATCTTTCATGTAACTATATAAGAGTACCAATTTACCCAATCATTTGACTAAAAACAGCAAGATGGATATGTGTTTAGGGGTATGATCTTTTATTTTTCCAAGAATTCTCATTTTCTCAATAGGAATGCTACCACACCTAAGCCTTTTGCACAGAGGCAGAGTTTAGAAGTCTATTCTAATTTATGTATGTGTATATATATATATATATATACACATACATATATATATGTATGTGTATATATATATACACATATATACATATGTGTGTATACACATATATATACACATATATATACATATATACATATATTATATATATACATATATTATATATATATATATATCTATATATCACAATTCTTAGTCTAACATCTAGATTATAAGAAAAATTGCTTTTTCATAAATTCCCAACTCAATTCTTTGTTATTACAGAATTTCTGGATATCACAAAAGTTTCCAGATTTTCTATTCCCAAAACCTCTTGTACATAAAAATTACAAGAGAAGATCTCACAAACTCTTAGCTACCTATCTCACAAATGCTATTAAGTGATGGCAAAACAATTTTAACTAAACAGCTTTAACTTCTTCATCATCTTTCTCTGATATGGTTAAACCATACAAATTTAATGTCTTAAATATTTCCCATCAAATTAGGTGAATGCATTTTTAAGTCTCCTTACACAGGAAGTCACTCATTTCAGTACTAATACGTGGAGATTAAAAGTAATATTACTTGTTCATAACCAAATATAACAGTTTCAAACTATCAGATTTTCATCACACCCTTTTTAAAAGATCAATTTATATATATATATATATATATATATATATATATATTATATATATATGCCCATATATAATATATATATCAAAATTTAGACTTCACAAGGGTCTCTCCAATTTTATAGCCTAAGAGAACTCTTAAAAATACTATTTAGAAATAAGATGGCTTCAATTACATTTTCAGATTATCAAATATAGAAATTATTGATCCTATTACTTCTGGTATTTTATATTCCCTTAAATTTTATTTAGCACTCAACAGCTCTTCTTCTGGGTTTGGATTGTTCCTTACCCATGACTAACAATTTGGCAGATGAAGTTCTGTCTCCTTCCCCTGCCCTGCTAATTAGCCAGAAGGGGTGGCCACCTTCTCTCAGTCACTTGTTTGCCCCTCCAAGCCAAACTCCAGGGTCGAAGACCCAAAGACTCGTTTACAATCCCTCCAAGTAGGGCTCCAGGGTCAGACTACAATTTGGAACTCTGCACCAATTAATGACCCAAGCACTCACAAGATCTCGCTTCCCTCTGAGCTGTATGCATTCAACTTGCATGACTGCTCCAATTCCACGTGCTGCCTTCTCCCTTTCAGGTCGACACCCAGAGCATTTTTCACCTTCACTGCTGGCCGGCTATCAGTTTTGAGCACAATTGAAGTCACAATTTAAACCTGCAAACCCACCTGTTTTCTGCTTCTCTGAGTCCCTCTGTTCAGGTCCTTAGTCTGCTCTGAATGAAAGTCCTCGCCAGACTTGCGGACCACTGAGAATTCTCGGAGGGCACCTACCTGGGGTCAAGGTGAGGAGGGGTCGCTCAAGAATGGGTGAGGCCCCATGTTGGGTGCCAAAACTATGTGGGGTGAGACCACCGCCCCCAACAGCAATTAATATAAGAGTCAGAGGTCTCTCAAGGTAGAAATGGAAAACTTCTTTGTTACAATCTCACGCGAAAGGGTGTCATTACCACCAGCAGCAAGCTAGTAGGAGAGGCTGAGTACAGGAAGTAAAGGGTGATTATACACCCCAGCTCATTCCATCCTTCTCCCACCACTGACCTTCATCCTCATTGGTGGAGTTCAGGCTCACAATCTCACGAGAAATCTAACCCAGGAACAAGGACGTGCTAGTTTAGCCAATGCAAGCTCATAAAAACATCTTAATCCTTATTAGGTGAGGCTTGTGCTAAGGTGGTAGTGGGGAGGAAGTGAGTCCGGCTACTCTAAGTTCATTTTCCTGTAAGTCATGTGATTTCTTAGTAAGAGACTTAGGCCTAGCTATCAACTAGAAGCCCTGAGCCATGCTGATCCCCTTCGATTCACAGAAAAGTTGAGATTTAGATTTCATGAGAGGTCCTCACTATTTGACTCAGGCCAAACTCAGAACTGTGGAAATCCCCATGGATTTTAGATCTTTTCCAATCTTAGATGCATCAGAATATAGGTGTTATGGCTGGAAGAGCTGGGGCCTTGGTGCTACCTTTCAGATGCAGACAGATGGATAGAAAGATGGCAAGAAGTCTTCTGATGGAATGCAGTGCTCTTGGTGCTGAGGCTAATTCTCTTTAGCTTTCCCAGGACAATGATTTTCCCCCTTAATCCTTGGTGAAGCCTTTGGATTTAATCTTCATAGAACATTTCTTAAGATGTCAGTATATTTTGGTACTATATTTATTCATAAAACTTTTCTCAGTACATTTTGATTTTTGATGCAGAGCTCGAACCAGAGTTTCCATTCAAGCATTGAGTGAAGGTTGTAGTTTACATTTAAATTCCTTGGGGGCAGGAAGATTTCTGCTGGCTGGAGGGGTGGGGGGTTGAGGGAACTGTAAAAGAACAGAAGAGCCTAATTGATCTTATTAATTGGGTCAAAGGACAGATGCTGACTCAATTCTAGTTTGTGGCCACAAGATTGCTCTTTACAAGCCTGTAGAGAAAGCTCCAAAGGAGGCTGAAGGGCCCCAGCAGGATTGTAAGGAATTTGAATGAAAACAAAGGTTGGTATCAGTTGGCTTTGGTCTTTATGCTTTCTGGTTAAAAATTCAGTTCTTTTGCATATTTCTGAATTCTAGACCGAGACTCTTGGCCAAAAGCATCTGACACATTTAGAAAGAATAGGCCATGAGATTAGAATGTCCACTGTTCTGGAAATTGCTGCTTTTACCCAGTGGTGGGATTCAAATGATTTAGCAACCGGTTCTCCATGGGACTAAGCTGAGGTACTGCCTGCGCTGCTGAAGTGGCGGGCACAGGCCCCGTCCATCACCAACAACTGGTTTGCAGCCCGCCCCCCCCCATAACAACCAGTTCACAAAACTCACCCTAAAATATAGGTACTGGTTCTAACAAACTGGTGCAAAACAGCTGAATCCCACCACTGCTTTCACCCCAAATTGGGTGAAAAGAAGGAAGAGGAACTCTGAAAATACTATTTAGAAATAAGATGACTTTCAATTACATTTTCAGATTATCACATCTCTATCCTTGGCCCATTCCCACTCTGAATACTGGGTGAGTTTAACTTGAAAATTCGTTTGGGGATTTTTAGTAAGAAAGATACTAAGTATTTAAACCAATAACATTACATTACTTTTTGCTCACTAATTCCCAGCCCTTATATAGGATCACATTTCCACCATAATCTGATTCTTGATGCTGAGTTTCTGCTAAAACTACATTTTACAATGTTTTATCTTAATAGTAGGTAGCACTTGTGTAGCAAAACACCACAAACATCTCATTTGAACCTCATCACCCGCCTAATAGGTTCTATTATTTTTGTCTTACAGATGAGGAAACTGAGGCAGAGGGTATTACTTCCCCATGGTTACACAGCTAACAAATGTCTGAGGCAGAACTTGAATTCAGGCTTTCCTGTCTCTAATTCCAGGACTCTCATTGAAGCACCTAACAGTAGAGGTTATCAGTGGATAGATGTCAGGAATTCCTGAATGTGGATGGGGAAAAACTATCCTTATTTCAATCTTATTTGTTTACTTTTGCAATTCTGTGGTTTTTGTGCATTTAAATATTATTCTGAGAAGGAATGCACAGGCATAATCAAGATTGCTAAAATGGAGACAAGACCCCGACGCTGAATTCTGGATCAGACAAGATGGCCAGGCTGCCCCAGAGGATTATTAAGGAAACCCAGCATTTGCTGGCAGATCCCTTTCCTGGAATAAGAGCAGAACCAGATGAAAGCAATGCAAGTTATTTTCATGTGGTCATCATAGGCCCACAGGATTCCCCCTTTGAGGGAGGGACTTTTAAACTTTTAACTATTTCTTTCAGAAGAATACCCAATGGCTCCTAAATAAATGGGTCCTCCAGCATTACAGATCTGCACAGTGCTATTCCCAATCCAAATAATCCGTTACAAAATGATGTAGTGGAGAAGCCCAAGCCATAGAAATAGCCAGAGCAGGGACTAGGCTAGATGCCATGAAAAATATTTAAATTCAGTCTCAACATCAAGTGTGTATCACTTCTCCTGTTGTGCCTTTTTGTGTGCATTTAATGGACACAGTCTTAGAAACACTACAGAATAAAAACCCAGCCCATTCAGTCCTTTGATGATTAAACGCACATTAATAAGTCACTGTCTTTTCCTGATTCACAGTTGCAATGCAGGAGCAGAGGCTGGAAGTATCATCTGGATTGTTGTGAAATTGTTTAAAAGCCGTGACCCAGCTCTGCTTTTATTCATTTCTCCCTTCGTGATTTAAGTATCAACCCTGTGAATGATAGTACAGTTATCCCTTCCACTTTGCAACTTTCTCCATCACAGTTTCACTGTGTCACGGGCTGGCTTAAGAAATTAAATGGAAATTTGGGGGGAGTTTTGTGACAGATGACATGTGAAGGCCAGTGGATGACACAGAATACATAAACAAATATTTGTGAGAAACGTGGTTTTGGCGATCACTGGACTTCCTAGGCAGGGCCAAAGTCCTGAAGAAGAACCCTGTGATAATCCCTAGGGAAGGCTGTACAGACCACAGGACTCCCAGAAGAAGACCAAGTGGTAGCCATCCCTTAATCTGTGGGGATCACAGGGCCTCCTAGGGGTCAGACCCTAAGGAAGACCCAAGTGATGGCCCCTTAGGATGGCAGTAAGATCACAAGGCTCCCGAGACAGGGCCGGAAGTCCCATGTGATGTCCCCTTAAGAAGGCCATGCAGACCACAGGGTTCCCCAAGGGAATCCAGAATGGTAGCCCTCTTAACACCACAGTGGGGATCACAGGACACCCCAAGACAAGATCCAGGAGTAAGCCTGGCGAGCTTCCGCTGCCTGTTGCTTCCCTTCACTTGACCTTAGGAAAATCCATGTGATTTGCCCATTCACACCCAAAGAATTCAGGACCAGAGTGGGCAGAGGAAGGCATTTTATTACGCTCCCCGGGAGAGCAGGTGTAGTGCTCGAGGGAACACTCACACTGATACAGCTGCAGGAGCAGGGGTAACCATTCCCTCCACTCCTGCTAGAGTCATGGTTAGTTTACAATCTTTGTTTTTTACATAGTTTTCCTAGGTTATATAGTTTACATAAATAGGGTAATAAGGATACAGAAGCAAAAGTAAAGTTAATTAGATTTTCCTTGTCTTAGTTTAGGATTAAACTATATTCTTTTACTTCCCCTACTTTCCCTCTTTAACATATGCAAATGATGCAAATCAGTAGGCCTGGATTCTTGACCAAGACCAGACCCTAGATAAGCTTGAACAGGTTCAAGTGGGTTTGGCCTCTCTAATCCCCCAGACTGCCTTCTCAAAAAGTATGCACATGAGTACAAGCCTCTGACCTCTCACCTGACCGACCTTGAGGCCTGGTCTCTGCTAAAGCTGGGGTGGGGGAGGGCAGGGAAGCACACCTTTACTTCTGTGGAAACAAAACTCCTCCTCCCATTTCTTACATATTTAATCCAAATTTTACAATAAGGTATTGTAAACACCCCATAAAAGAAGAATTCGGACTTACTCTCTTTATACAGATTTTCCAGATCTCAGGGATGCCACACTCTCAACCCTCATGATGTGGAAGGGATAACTGTAGTTGTAGGGTAGTTGCAGAGGTGTGTCTTTTCTCGTGGGCTCTTTTTCCATTTGGAGGATGATGCTTATTGCATTGGTTAAAGCAGCTAACCAGTCGTACTCTATAGCCAAGTCTAACTCCTTAGACTCTGTAGATGAACAAGCTTGGTTGTTTGAACAAAAATGGGAACATTAAGCAGCACAGCCCTCATTAATATTGTGATTTCTGCTGTCAAGTGTAGGAACCTCACTTCAAGAAAAGTTTGTGACCATTTTGTATGGCTTGTCAGGAAACTTCTGTAAATTTTATGTTTCAGTAAAATATTTTTTGTAATTCTAAAAAAAAAAAGATTGCCAAAGGAATCCATGGCATAAAAGTTACTGATAGGCTATCTAGTCTTATTTCCTCAGTATGGGAATCCCTTCTATCAGTTAGCAGCAGGTGAGATTACATGGCTAGATAGGTATTGCCCCAATAGATGAAACTTAGGGGAGGGCATTTTTCTAGCTGTCCCTGATTTCTACTTTCATGATCATTCCATACCAATCTTGGCTGTCCATCAATAGCATAAACTTTATTTTAGGTGAACTGTTTACATAACATTCAGGCAGTCTGCCGTTAACTATCAAAAAAAATTTTAATTTGGTAAATACCTCAAGAGGTGGAACATAGTATAGTCTATGGTATGATGAAGTCCAAAGTAAGTTTAACATGAAGCCACCTCTTGGAAGCCAGTAGTGGGATAAATTAAGCCAACAAGACTTAAAATTGCTTTGGGCTGTCAAGTATTCAGGAAGACAGTGCACAGAATGGGGTGGCAGGGGGAGGACACAGACATGCCACATGTTGGCAAATATCCTGGCTAAACCCTGCCTCTTAAAGTGGAATGAGAGAACGGTGCTCCCAGGGAAACAGCAAAGGGTTTGAAGTCAGGACCCAAGTTCAAACCCAAGATTTGCTCTTTAATACCCTTTGGATGTTGGATTGGGACTTGGGATGAGAGAAGGCAAGCCTCCATACCTGCTCCAGAAAAACCCTAAAGTTTACACAACATATCCAATAAGAAAACATATGTAGTAAGTGTTTGCTCCCACCCATAATTGCACTGAAGGTCAGTCAGAAGCCCCAGGGCAATTAGAAAGGGTGCCGCCAGCAGCATAGCTGGAGCAGAAGGCTCCCCAGAGAAGGCCTGGGCAAAGTGAAGACAGAAAGAATCCACTGGTGACTTATATAAACTGCAGAAGAACAAGTCCCAGGAATGCCACAACTCAAATCCAGTTTTCTGGCAACAAAGAAAAAATACTGCAAGCATCTAGAAAGAAACATTTCTGCTATCCAAGATACATAGTCATAATTGCACAAGTCTTGAGAGCCAAGTGACATCATAGTGTACAGAGCACTGGATCTGGAGTCAGGAAGACCTGAGTTCAAATCCAGCTTCAGACACTTACTAGCTGTGCGACCCTGGGAAAGTCAGTTAACCTTTCTGTTTCTTTATCTTTTAAATGGGGATAATGGCAGCTCCCATTTTCCAGGGTGATTGTGAGAATCGAATAAGATAATTGTTCAGTACTTAGCATGGTGCTTAGGGTCAAATGTTTGTGTCTTTCATACTAAAAACAAAAGGAATTCTTGGAATTCAATATTCTCAGAGGCAAGAGAGATAGGTTAACAACAGAGAATAACAGCATAACCCTACAAGGAAAAAAATGATCTTTGAATGGAATAAAGGAACTTTAGGGATTTCTGGTGAAAATTCCTGAACTGAGTAGGAACTTTGAAATACAAACACGAGAGACAAGAGAAAGTGAGAAAGGTAAATTTATTTGAGGAATTGAAAGGAACCATATGAAGATGTAGTGCTAACATTCTAACTGGGAAAAGAAATATGTTCCTTCAGAAGCTTAATGTTTTCATTGAGGGAGAAAAAAAGAAGAAAAACTAGATCCCTCAGGGGGTAGATGAGTTGTTCTGCGGTTTGAAAAGGAGTGATAGGGAGGAGATAGGCAGACTACACTAGTGTAGAAAAAAGAATGGATCAACAGATCTGTCATTTACTCTACTGGGATATATGAGAAGACAACCAAGGAGGATGAGGTGGGGGGAGGGGGTGGGCATCAGATGGATCTCATAGAGAAGGTTAAATGCACCAATAGTTGGGTGTGAAAAGAAGTAAAGCTCAAAAGTAAAATAAATAAGAGAAAAATTAACTTCCTGATCCTGAAGGAGGTATTAAAAAGGGGGGGGGGAAGAAAAAAACTAGAATCTAAGGAAGTGCTTTGGATTGCCTTTTAGACTTTTGAGAAATGGCTGAAAAGATTGTATGTGAATGTGATGCAATTACTGTTCAATTTCAGAGAATTCTGGGTTGTATGAACTGACATAGTAAGTGAGGGAAGGAAGACTAAAAGCATGTATACTTCAACTGCAACATTGTAAAGAAAACCTATTTTGAGAGACTTAAGAATGCACATTGCCCTCCTGACCCAGAAGTAAGGGTCACACTATTCAGAAAGAGAGACTGTTTTTGGACCTGGCTACTGTGTGGGTTTGTCTTCCTTGACTATGTTTATTACGAAAGGACAAAAGGTTTCCCCCCCCCCCTTAGTTTTTAATTTGTGCAGAAGGGATCTGCAGAGGAGGAGGAACTAAATAGAGATACCAAAAAAGAGAGGGGTTATTGAACTATTTTTAAACATACAGAAAGAAACTAAGAAGGAAGCAGAAACAAGAACACCTGGCAAAGAATCTTGTAGAACTTACTACACTCTTGAAACCAAGGACCATGATGTGAAGGCTCATCTCATAGAGAGTCCTCTATTGCGTTCTTTGTGTGTAGGGAGATAGTCTTTTTTTTTAGTGTTTTTAAGTTCATAATTTTAAAACATAAAAACAAATTAAGGGTTTGGGCTAAATCTTTGATCTGTCAGTGGGAATTCATCCGTTAAATACGGATAACAGTACTTGTACTATCTACTTCACAGGCTTGTTGTGGGGCTCAGATGAAATAAAGCACTTTCGCCAATCTTGTAGTACTAGATGAATTCAGCAATTATGATTATTACACCTGCTGCCCATAGGGATATGATTTCTCTTAGTTAACCCCTAAAGCTGCGGATGTCAGAGGTGTTTTTTCTTAAGCAAATCCCTGTGATTCACCATTTTATTTTTGGTTAGGAGGAGTTTGGGTTTCTGGATTCTGCCCTTCAAATAAGCTGATTAGTGTAGCCAAGGACTGATGATGTTTTAATTATTTAAAGTAGATTTTCTTTGGGATGAAAATGACCCCAGATGTCCGACACTAAACCAGCTTTCAATGCTGAGCTCGGAAGAATGAGATACGTGTTGTCACCATGTGGTCAGTTCATTTTCTGAGCCTGGAACTAGGAAAGCAAAAATCTGATTCCTGTTCACTGAATAGCTAACTGCAAATGTTTACGCTTCTTCCTGGTCTCATAATACCTTGGTTGAAAGTGTAGGATCAGTTGATTGATGAAAGATCAACCATGAGAATTAGGGAGGTGAAGGGTGAGATAATATGTGCCCCTCCCCCTTCCATTTCCCCTATCCTCAGACTATTCCTCATACACAGTTCCTGCATAACCTTACTCCTAGCTGTTCTTTAATCTAGTCTCATGCTCCGTCACCTCCATGTATTCGTACGAGGCCTCCCCTTGCCTGGGAATCATTCTACCTTTTGAGTATATTCTTTTCGCACAAGGCCTAAGGCAGTTGTTTCCTCCTCCATGATTTCTGCCTCCTGAAACGTCCTTATCAGCTACTGTGTAGATGCCATGGAGGCTGAGCAGACTGCTGTCACTGACAAAGCTTTTAAGACATCTTACACATACACACCAAAATCCTGCTCCCATATCTCCTTGTGACGCGGAGGTTATCCTGTGTCCTGAAGGTACAGCATAAACCTTTGAAGGTTCTACCGTGCTAGGAAGGCTATAGGAAGGACCTCGGTAATAGCCTAGTGTATCAGCGAGGCAATAATCACGACGTAGATGATGGCTCTGTAGCACAAAGCATACGAGACTCTCCACGCAGTAAACCATTCATTCAGATACCAGAGAACCAATCTATCAGGACAGTAAAACATTCCATACATAATATCACAACATGGAGCCTTGCCAACCCAAAGCCTCTCCCATGTCCTGCTGGGGTCTTCCTAAAGACCAACTCACAGTACAGCTAAGTCAGCCTGTTCAGTTCTAACAATCACAATGGCGGCCATTAGCAGCCATAATGCATGTGCGCTCTCTCAGAGCATTTCCTGTGACATAACTCCTTTTCCTGTCAGGAAGCTCCTCCTACCACATGTGACTTAGGCTTCCTGTGACATAAGCAGGTCACATGGCCTATTAATGGGTGGGAAAGATCTTCAAATCTAAAATGCTCTTACACCTAGGTAACTGTGGAGAAGCACATCAGTGAACTTTGCCAACTAATGACCGATTTTTGTGGTTATCAAAACCTATGAAACAAAAGTTTTAAATGGCCTTCAGGCCCAAGGGGCCACATGAACAGTAAGTTTTATACTTAGTACTGAGACGCATCCCATCATCTTTCTGGACCCATAGAGTGGACTGGAAAGCTCCCCTTGTTCTGCCATCATCTTCATTACCCTGTGGAATCAATGGGACAATAGGCACCACACTTTACCATTGAGGATTTTTCTTCATAGAGGTGTCTCCACAGTCCTAGCCTTGAGTGGGAAGCCATTTATTGATGCCCTCTATTACTAGGGCATGAATGTGAGGAGTTGGCCTCCCAGGCTCTTTCCTCTAAGCCAGGGCTGCTTAAACTTTTTCCACTCGAAACTCCTTCAACACTTCTTCAGCTGTGGGTCATGACCCACAGCTGAAGAAGTGCTGCCTAAGCCGTGTCATTCTTACCCCGCCTGGCCCTTGGGTGTGTCAAAAAGAGCCTGTGCTTGTCTAGCTCAGCTTCCATGCTGACACTGCCATTGAACTTCTACTCTCCTCCTCTTGGACCCTGTGGATTTGGTTTGGATACAGCAACTGCCTCGACACCACCTCCCCATTTGATCTGTCTACTGGGTGTTTGATGGTGGTTTTTCTGTCCTGTGTTCCAGTCCTCCATCTGCATTGGAACCTCTCCATTTCCTTTTCCCAGAAAGGAGAGGGTTCTGTTTGTACTTTAGACTTAGCCCAACCATGGGCTTCGTGTCCTAGCCAGGGCCTCCCCCAGGGACCTATCAGCTCCTTAATTTGAATCATACTTATCTGTACCTGTAAGAACATTCCATCAATTCCATTTCCTGCTTTAGAGCGGAGAGTGTCATTTTTTCATCTTTGTATCTCTAACACCTTGCACAAAGTAGTGGCTTGATAAATGCTAGAACTGAATTGAAACCCAACTGAAAGATATTCTGAAGGGGTGGGGGGGTGGGGGTGGGGATGAAGTAGCTTCCTCATGCTTGCTATATCAATTATACCAAGTGCAGAGGGTTTTTCTTTTTTCTGAATAATATATATATATATAAGCCTCACCACCAATGGAGCTTAGGAGAATTAGCAGAAGTACTAATGGGTAAGGGTTCCCAAGGGGTTATGATCACATATTCTGGGGCATGAAAATTCAACTGTAACAAATCATATCTGGTTTCCCTATAGTTGATCTTTCAATTTTCCATTAATGATGTTGACTTTCTTTGATAATTATTATTAGTCCATTAGCCCCCACACCACTTTTCCATAGCTTTCCCACAGATGGATCTTTATATGATTGGTCCTCCTATGAGGTTGGCCCAAATGCTGAGCATTTTCCACACTTCCCAGGGCAGCAAAGTCAAAGCCTAGTTTTATTTGTACAGACTTTACAAGAAGACTCTTCCATTCCTAGCAAACTTTGTGATAGCCAAATGGAAAAAAAATCATGCTTTTCTGAAACAAGGCTAATATTTTCCCTTGAGGTGTAGCAATAGCATCATTTGTATGGGAAGCGGGATGTTTATTTGTTCATAGTTTCTCATCACAGGGAGGGTAGACGTACATTACATGGGACAGATGAAGGAGGTTGAGCTGTTCCTTGTTAATAGAGTGCTAAATTTCATGCCATGCGTGTGTTTTATTGTTCTTTTTTATTGCATTTTTAAATTTTTTTTAAGAATGGATATGTTATTTTAAAAGAGTGTACAAATGTACATTTAAAGAGAGAACAAAAATTGTACCTGTTCAGGAGCACACTTCAATGACTATTAGAGATATTTCAGTGGCTGTTGGTATGGGGAAATCAAGTATTTCAAGGATCTTTAATTCCTGCAATGAAACCAGAGTAATTTCACCAAAGCACCAAGGAAAGTACAGGTGAAAATAAAAAACAGTATCAAGAACTAATGAACTAATGCTGCTAATCCTCAGAATTCAAGCGAAAACCTTCAGCAGGACCTGGCAGACTTGAGTGGATTATTCTACAGTGGGCTTACTGAAGTTAGAAGACCAACTTAAAAACAAAAGAAGAGCTCTCAACTTTCTCTGAAGGGAAAAAGAATTCTTGTTCTAGACAAGATAACACAAAGACTGTGGTACATAATTGGGAGGGTAGAGGGAGGAGGAATGGTAATATTTACTGGTGACTTCCAACTCTTCATTCAAGGCTATACCAAAGCCATGGTCAGATGATTTCCAAATAAGCCAGCCTATGTAACATATAGGCATCCTCATCAGATTGTAAAAACATCACTGCTCAAAAAATATTTTGGTGATTTTTTGTTTCTAATGAGTCTAAAGTCTCATTCCTATGGGGAATAACAAACTCAGATAAATATGAGAAGCAGAATATTCTGTAATTAATGACCTCACACCAAGAAATTTATCTAGGAGATAGAGAGAAAAGCATGCTTTAGTGGCCTGGGAACTTACCTGATTTAAACCCTACTGAAAACCTATGATATAATCCAGGGCTGTCCAAAATGTGGCCTGCAGTGCAATTCATGGGCCCACCTACAAGCATAGAAATTTACATAAATACTTCAGTAAACGAAGCAGAGCTACCACAGAGCTCTCACTAAAATGGCAAATCAAAATATATTGTCTATTCTTTAAAAAGAAAACTAAGGTTGGACAGCCCTAGTATAATCAAAGCTAGACTTGGAAAAATGGGCTCTTTGTCAAAGATAATAGCTACTGTGACAGCAGAGGTGTGTATGCTGGAGACAACTTGAACTACTTTGTGAGAGCCAGTTGTTAAATTTTCAGTGTGAGCTTTTACGCCTGGGCTTGATTTATGTTTTTAGTCTAAGAAAAAAATTAATAATGAAAATTAAACTTGAAATTGGTTTGGGCGTGCTTTTTTTTCAGAGAGCCACTTGTTAAATATTTACAAGCACACCCCTGGAGTGTCAAAGTCTTGTGAACTCAATGCCCAGTGGTATATAAAATATTTGTGGCCAAAAGACACCTTGTATCTTTATAAGTGTTTAGAGGATTATTGTATGTCAATAATTTTAATTATCATACTTTGTCCCCCCCTTAATTTGCACTACCACATCAGTAAGTTGATCTAATAGTTTAGATACTTGATAAATGCTTACTGTTTGGTTCCAATCCTAAATTTCTTTTAAGTAGAGGTTTACTACTCTGCATTTAGAGTTTTCCAAAATGTACTCCTCAAAATGGCCACCATAAGGGAGGTTCTGACTGAATGCAATACTTTCTCAAAGCAAACCACTCTGCAGAAGGAAATGGGTGGCCACACTGCCCATCCATCTCAATCAGCACACAGGAGGTGCCTCACTTTCAGGTGTGTCTGTGCCAATCTGTGGCATTGGTTAAGTCACTTTAACCTCCCTGAGCTTTAGGTTCCAAGTCTACAAAATGAGCATCTTGGCTTGGACGTCCTCTCAAAGGTCTCTTATAGTTCTGAGTTCTGATTCAACCACAAGAGCCATGGCGAGCCTTGCCATTTTGCACCTGATAAAATGGAACTAAAGGGAATTCAAGTGATTTCCCTTGAGCTACGCACAGCATGCTTGTCTCACAGCCAGGGATCCAAACTCCCAGTCTTTGTATTTCCCTTCTATTGCTTAGAAACACCCATGTGTTTACAGTTAACACACACCTGCTCCTCAGGGTGGGGCATTTTCTTTTTTTTCCCTCTTCATCTTTTTACAACTTAAAATTGTTAGATCAGGTTGTATGTGGAGTGTGTAAATTTCCTTGAGTCTAGGCAGTTGGTACTATTGGCAACCTGCAACATGAAATCTTAAGGCCAATCAAGTCACCTGCTGGTGTTTGATATGAGCATACCCACACTTTGCTGACCTTGGGATGAGGGGGTGGCTTTCAGAGGCTCTTCTGGCAACCTTTGGCTGTATGCTATGCTTGGTATGATCAGGGGTTTGGCCTCTCGCAGAGAATCACACCTTCTTGTAACACTCAATAGTGATGCCTGGGCTGATTCTCCATCAGCAAGAAAATCAGTGAATTCACTGTAGAAATTGTGTAGAGTGTTGCATTTCTCTCCAAATTGAGGAAGTATTTGGGCTAGGACACGGAAAGCTGTCCCTGCTCCTCCCAAATGGAAATTGGTGAATTGAAGGAACTTCTTGGCATCCAGTTGAGGCTTGGAAAATGTCTCGCCAGTGAGCAAAGTTGATTCTTAAGAGTTTTTATGAGCTATCAGTAAGTCTGATGGAATTCTAGGTTTGGGGCCAGATGGGAGCATTGAAGTATCCTCCAGCACAAAGTGTCAGGATGGGTGGACAACTATCATGCTTCTTGACAAAGGCATCATAGACTGCTGCACTGGATGGTTGTATGTTGCGGGCCCCGGCCTCGCAACTTTCTCGGGGTTCCCCCCAAGACCGAGGCCTTTGCCTAGCAAAAGGCCTGATGTCATGGACAATGTATGGGGCGGGAGCCGAAGGATGGTGAATGACTCCAATTTATTCAGGATAGCAGCAAACTTTTATATCTTTAGTGACGTAGGTGCATTCTTTGGTTACGTGGGTAAAAAGAACAAGTAAAATCAGGACATCTGGGTGCTAGGACCACCCTGATTCCGACTACTCTTCTCCCATACCCTTCCCGTGCTCTCCCGAAGCTCCCTGCCGACAGGCAGTCCAAGTAAAGAACCGGAAGTTCCACATGCTCTGACAAGCCAGGCAGAGAACTGGAAGTTCCACGTGCTCTGACAAGCCAGGCAGAGAACTGGATATTCCATGTGCAACAAGGGCAAGACCCTTCCTCCTGGTCCCTTCCTGTTCCTCTCATATCACAGGGCCCCAGGTTTACAGGCCCTGGACACAGAGGTCCAAGGAGGGCAGGGGTCGGCTCTAACTTGCCCCGTTACAGTTGCATTTTGCAACCATTTCGGCACACATCTTTCTTTTTTTTTCCAATTTATTTTATTTATTTAGTATTGATATTTATTTACTATATTAATAATCTTGATTTCCACAAGATTTTGAGTTAAAATTTTCTCCCCATTTCTACCCTCCCCCCACTCCAAGATGGCATATATTCTGATTGCCCCATTCCCCGGTCAGCCCTCCCTTCTGTCACCCCACTCCACCACCCCATCCCCTTTCCCCTTAGTTTCTTGTAGGGCAGGATAGATTTCTATGCCCCATTGCCTTTATGTCTTATTTCCCAGTTGCATGCAAAAACAACTTTTTCTTTTCAGCATCTGATTTTAAAACTTTGAGTTGCAAATTCACTCCCCTCTTCCATTCCCACCCACCCTCCCTAAGAAGGCAAGCAATTCAACATAGGCCACACGTGTATCATTATGCAAAACACTTCTACAATACTCATGTTGTGAAAGACTTACTATATTTCCCTCTATCCTATCCTGTCCCCCTGTATTCACTTTTTTCCCTTGACCCTGTCCCTTTTCAAAAGTGTTTGCTTTTGATTACCTCCTCCCCCTATCTGCCTTCCCTTATATCATCCCTCCACCTTTTTATCCTCTTCCTCCTACTTTCCTGTGGGGTAAGATACCCAACTGAGTATGTATGTTATTCCCTTCTCAAGTCAAAACTGATGAGAAGATTCACTCATTCCCCCTCATCTGGCCCCTCTTCTCTTCCAACATAACTGCTTTTTCTTGCCACTTTTATGCGAGATAATTTACCCCATTCTATCTCTCCCTTTCTCCCTCTCTCAATATATTCCTCTCTCATCCCTTAATTTTATTTTATTTTTTTAGATCTCATCCCTTCATATTCAACTCACCCTATGTCCTTTGTCTATATATATGTATATTCCGTTCAACTACCTTAATACTGAGAAAGATCTCATGAATTACACACATCATCTACAAAACAGTTCAACTTTAGTAAGTCCCTTATGATTTCTCTTTTTTGTTTACCTTTTCACGCTTCTCTTGATTCTTGTGTTTGAAAGTCAGATTTTCTATTCGGCTCTGGTCTTTTCACTGAGAAAACTTGAAAGTCCTCTATTTTATTGAAAATCCATACTTAGCCTTGCAGTATTATACCCAGTTTTTCTGGTAGGTGATTCTTGGTTTTAATCCTAGCTCCTTTGACCTCCAGAATATCATATTCCAAGCCCTTGGATCCCTTAATGTAGAAGCTGCTAGATCTTGTGTTATCCTGATTGTGTTTCCACAATACTGAAATTGTTTCTTTCTGGCTGCTTGCAATATTTTCTCCTTAACCTGGGAATTCTGGAATTTGGCAACAATATTCCTAGGAGTTTTCTTTTTCTGATCTTTTTCAAGAGGTGATTGGTAGATTTTTTTTCAATTTCTATTTTATCCTCTGGCACTAGAATATCAGGGAAGTTTTCCTTGATAATTTCTTGAAAGATGATGTCTAGGCTCTTTTTTTCATCATGGCTTTCAAGTAGTCCAATAATTTTAAAATTAGCTCTCCTGGATATATTCTCCAGGTCAGTGGGTTTTCCAATGACATATTTGATGTTCTCTTCCATTTTTTCATTCCTTTGGTTCTGTTTTATAATATCTTGATTTCTCATAATAAAAGTCACTAGCTTCCACTTGCTCTAATCTAATTTTTAAGGTAGTACTTTCTTCAGTGGTCTTTTGGACCTCCTTTTCCATTTGGCTAATTCTGCCTTTCAAGGCATTCTACTCATTGGCTTTTTGAAACTCTTTTGCCATTTGGGTTAGTCTGTTTTTTAAGGTATTATTTTCTTCAGTATTTCTTGGGGTCTCCTTTAGCAAAGTCATTGACTTGTTTTTCATGGTTTTCTTGCATCTCTCTCATTTCTCTTCCCAATTTTTTCTCTACTTCTCCTGCTTGCTTTTCCAAATCCATTTTGAGCTATTTCCATGGCCTGAGACTAATTCATATTTTTCTTGGTGGCTTTTGATGTGGGCTTTTTGACTTTGTTGACTTCTGGCTGTATGTTTTGGTCTTCTTTGACCAAAAAAAGATTCTAGAATCTGAGTCTGCATCCTTTTTTGCTGCCTGGCCATGTTCCCAGCCAACTACTTGACCTTTGAGCTTTTTGTCAGGGTACGACTGCTTGTAGAGAGTACTTTGTCCCAAGCTTGAGGGGCTGTGATGCTGTTTTCAGAACTACTTCTACTGCACTGTCACCACAAGCTCTACCACACCAGCGCTGCTCCTGCCCCAAGAACTGCCAACCAGGATTGTGACCCAGATCCAAGCAGGGCAAAGTAAGTCCTGCACTCCCGGTCAGATCTGCCACTTGATTCCTCCCACCAACAGCTGACTCTGAATCTCTGAAAGCAGCCACAGGACCTTCCTGCTGCTGCTGTCACCACCACGCACCACCTCCGTCACCCCCAGGGCTGGGGCTGGAATGCCTTCTAACCCCATCTAGCAGTTTTCCCACTAACCTGCTCCATGGTTATGGGTTGAGAAGTCTGATAACTGCTACAGCTCAATGATTCATGGCCATAAGGCCTGCTCTGGGCTGACTCCTGATCTGGTCGTCCTGGCGGCCCATGCTGGGCTGCATTCCACTCCTAGCACTATGTACTAGACCTTTCCCAGCAACCATCCAGGCCATCCTGGGCTGGAGACCTGCTTCCCTCTGGTATTTCGTGGGTTCTGCAGCTCTAGAATTTGTTCAGAGCGATTTTTACAGGTGTTTGGAGGGATTTGGGGGAGAGCTTAATCAAGTCCCTGCTTTCCAGCCACCATCTTGGCTCTTCCCCCTCTCGGCACACATCTTTTGAACTGACTCAGTGGATTTTGCCAGTCTTGAAACAGATGTAATGTCCCAATCATGTTGGACACTCTTGTTGTGTCGGAATCTTGTGACACATATCCAGGTTTAGCAGAATAGTGTGTTCACCAGAGATATTCTTGTCTGATCCTTTGGGGTGAACTGGATTGGTAGCAGTATTTGTTTTGCTAGATGAAGAGGAATCAGACATAGAATGATCCACTCAAAATCTTATCAACGTCAAACAGCACCTGTTAGCAGGGCATCTGAGATTCTGAAAAGTCAAGTCGGCTGCCTTGCTTTTGACTCGTTGTTCCAGGGATGGATTTTTCTTAATCTTCTTTGGGGACATTTTCTTAATCATTGACTAGTCTTTGCCATGCACCCACTGGGTATTATTCATATGGGGTACAAGAACTGGATTCTCTCTGCCAGCTCCTTGAGAAATTCAGTTATTAGATAACTGGACATTTCCATCTGTACATGGAGTTTCCCCTCTGTGACTCCTTGTTTAACAAGTAGATAAGTCACATTCCTGGGCTTCATCATCTGTAAAATGGGAAGGTCTAGACTAGATGGGCCTCTGGGGCCCCTTTGACCTCTAGATCTAAAATCCTATGTCTTTTGAGTTTCTGAGCCAGACAACAGTGAGAATAGACAGATTGAATGTACTCTCTGTCTTTGTGTGTATCCAGTGCTTGGCATACATAAAGCCTGACCATATAGAAACCACTTAACCAATTCTTGTTAAATTTGAATCTATAAATCCCTAGACTCTATCCACAGAACAATTCCACTGAGTTGCTTCCAGGAGGTAGTTGTACTGGGTGAGACAAACAGGCAGTGGGTTCTGTGTTCAAGGGTCAATAGATGACTTAAAACCAGCTATGCACCTTCCATTAATACCCCCCCTTAAAAAAAGTCACATGGACAATGAATAGTAAAGGAGCTAATTTAGAAGGCAGACTGTCAGACAGCAGAAGATAGCCAGCATTTAGCTACAAGCAGCTTAATGCCAAAAAACTGGTCCTGTTGGTTTGAGGGCTGGGAGGTAAGCAGAGGCTGAGTGCCAATGGAAGACTGCCATTCCTGAGGAAGAGTCAATAAATAAATAAATAAGTGGTCAGGGAGAGAAATACCAAACAACATCTGGTCAGTTAATGAATGCAAGTGGCTTTGTTTGAAAACAGAGTTGGTTGATTGGCTCTTAGACAAAGTCATCAATTCCTCTAGCTATGTGCCTGAGGCTTTTGTCTGTTTTTCCTCCAGTTTTTTGTCAGTATGGACTGTACCGTTTTCCCCGCCCTTGGCAGACAAAGGCCCAACCATTGTCACCAAAGTCACTGGCCTAGAGCAAGAGAATTGCTGCAGTAACCCTCCTGGGTTACTCCTGGGGAAAGCCCAAAGGGAAAAATAAAAATAACTACTCCCTCAGGGACTGACCTCAGGAACTGCAGAAATAGAGACTAGATTTCCCAGAGAAGGGTTGTGGTGTTCACAGTCTTTCCTATAGAAGTCACGATACAGTAATGAGGACATTGGACGTCTTATCAGAAGGCTTAAGTTTAAAACTCACCTTTTTTAGTTATTACTTGTGTGACCATTGACGAATTACATCTGGGCCTCAGTTTCCTAATCTGTATATTGAGAAAAGTGCAGTGCCGTAACTAGGGCAGGATGGCTGGGACTTGGCTCTTGGGCAGTAAATTTAGAGGGCTCGTACTGACAGCATGTGCAGGCCCAACGTGAGAAGGATGAGAGCTTAGGCACCTCGTTAGCAAGAATAATTAGTGCAAATGGGAAGCTACATTTATAATGTCTGCCTGACCTAAGCACCTGACATGACTGGGGTGAGTTTCTTTGAATATGGAGCCACTATTGTGCTTACGTTTAAATCTTCTTTTCTGTCTGGACCCATTGTCTTTCAAAACATCAAAATGGATAGTGCTGAAAATAAGGGATTAATCTCAACATTAATAAAAATATCATTAGAAATTTAAAGAAAATAGGAACTACTAAATGAGGGCTGCTGTGACTCCTTTCCCCACCTTTCCCTTGACTCTCCCAACTGATCCATAATTTTCGTGAAACTGTAATTAATATTTGCCCTGGGTTCAAAAATTCGTAGTTACATCTCGGGGCAAACGGACTGGATCAGGGATTCTTATCTTTTTTTGTGTCATTCTGATAAAACCTACCGAACTCTCCTCAGAGTGACTTTTAATGCATAAAATACATACGATTACAAAGGAAACCAGTTAACATCTTTAAAATAATAGCCCCCAAGTTAAGAACCCTTGCTCTAGGTGTTATGATAACTATAGTCTCCAAGACTGACCCACCAGTTCGAAAGGATTTAATAACGATAACTTGCGTTTGTTTAGTGTTTTATTATTTGCCAAGGGCTTCACATGTTTTACCTTTTGAAGTACTCGGGGGAGGGAAGGCATATTTTTTTTGAGTAGTTTCCCCAGTCCAGGATCAAATGAGACAATATTTGTAAAATGCTTAGCACAGTGCCTGGTACATAATAGGTGATTAATAAATGTTCCTCTTCTCCCTCCACATCCCTTTCCTAGTAGGGATGGGTTTACACTGGACTCTTTTGAACATTTACTTCAGTCTTTCTTGAGGCCTATGATACGTAACTGTAAAGTGACTGATTAGAGTTAAGGGTATAAATTGTGATCACAAAATTGAATAAAGTTAACAGGTCCATGTAGGGACAGAACTCCTGACCTTGACCTCATTAGCACCAAGCTTCAACCAGCATGACTCAGTCCAGTCTATGTGAATTCCAGGTACAGATTCACTTTATGGCCATCTTCTCTACTCCCACTGACAGGGAGCATGCATCATTCATGGTCCATCCAGAGTCAGGCTGCTAAAGGCTGTATTTCTCCCACAGGTAGAAATGAAAATTGCCAATAGCCTGGCAAAGAGCTTGTACATCTTGTGCCTGTCATCAAGAAGAGCCTGCCTGTAGGAATTTAAGTGGGTCAAAGGCTGTTTGGAAATATGCGTTGGAAACAAATGCCCTTTGGGCACTGGAAAAATAATTTTTGGCAAAGTGTAACAAGACTAGGCACCTCTTCCTACATGGCCTCTAGGAACCATGGAGGAGCTGCTGAAATGAGATTCCTCTTGCCCAAGGCTTACCTTATCAAAGTCATCATGCATGGTTGAATATACAGATGCTTAGGAATGGGAATTAGTATATCTGGGCTCTAGCCCCAGCTTTTCCTTCAGTCCACATCTCCTTTTCTACAAAACTTTATCAAATGTTTTGCTAGCATATGTCAAACTATATCTACCACATTTCCTTGTTTTACCAATTTAATAACTGTCAGAAAAGGGATGAGGTTAGCTTAGCAAGACCTGTCCTTGATGAAGCCATGTTGGTGCTTATCTGTTGGTTCCATTAGGGCAAGGACTATCTCATGGAAGTAGTCATCACCACTTCATTTGTGGCATGTTATTAAACATCTCTTTAATGATCTTTTCTAGGATTTCCTGAGGAATTCAGCTTAATCAGACTCAATGGCCTATAGTTGGGAACCTCTCTTCTCTTTCAGAAATCAAGGCCGCATTTTCCCTTTTCCAGGTATAGGACCATGACTCTAGAGGAAGAAGGTACTATGAAGTCCAATCAGACCAACCTTCAAATTTTACAGATGTGGAAACTGAGACTCAAGAAAGATGGCAATTGATGAATTGAGGTCAGAGAGTGGGAGAAAAAAATGGGATGCACACTACAGTGGTTGGAACTCATCCTGCCTCTCAAATCTCTCCTATCAACATCTCTTCTTCCAACCGATGGTATCTCAGAATCTGGGCAGGATTGACCAACCAGCATTAACAGTCGATAGCATGCTAGATTTTGTGTTGTGAGGACCTGAGTTACAATGCTGTCTCAGATACTTCCTACTTTTGTGACTCATCTGTCAAATGGGAAAAGGAGTAGTACCCATCTCACAAGATGTTACAAGGATCAAACTAAAAAATAAGTGTGAGGTGTTTGCTAAGTCTTAAGGACTAGCAAAAGGCATAGAAGATCTGAGTTAGAATTCTGTCTCAGACACAACTCTGTGACCTGGGCAAGTCAGAACTGGGGTGATGATAATAGCACCAGCTTCCCAGGATAGTTAGGAAGATCAAATGAAATAATCTATGTCATGTGCTCTGCATAATGTTCAGCACTGTACATAAGCTACTATAATTACGGTGCCGTCTAAATGGAAGCTACCACTCTTGTTACCTGAGCAGGGACTGATAGATTAGACTGTAACTAAGTGTGGGAAGATAGGGAAAGGAAAGACCAGGAAAGGCCTTAAAACAGAAGATGGCATTGGAGCTGAGTCCCGAAGGAAGCCAAGAGTCGGAGACAAGGAGGAAGAGAATGCCAAGTATGGAGGCATTAAAAATTCACAGAGCAGGTAGACGGTGTCCTATGTGAGAAACCACAAGAAGGCCAGTAGTGATGGACTGTAGAGTACATGAAGGGGTAGTCCAGTAGAAGACAAGAAAGGCAGGAAGGGGCCAAGGTGTGAAGAATTTTAAAATCCAAGTAGGGGGTGACACAGACTAATCTGTACTTTAGGAAAATCACTTGGACAGTTCAGAATTGCAGGGGGTAAAGGATTAGGGTGAGGAAACCAATTAGGGGCTATTCCAGTAGTCCACGTGAGAGGTGATGAGGGTTGCCTGTAACTGGGTGATTATAAGACTGGTAGTAGCCTCAACAGTAGTGGGAAATTAAGAACAGGGGTGGTTTGGAGGCAGGGTAGAGTGTCGTTAGCATGTTCAGTTTGAGATGTCCATGGAACATCCAGTTTATGATCTCCAGAGGAAGTTGGCTGATGTGAGACAGGAGTTCAGAACTGTATGATTAGATATGAGCATCATCTTGACTAGAGATGGTAGCTGAATCTATGGGAGCTGTTGAAATCGTGAAGCAAGGCAATAGAGAGAGGGAAAAAGAGAAGATGGCCATATTGGATGCCAGGGTTACTCAGTATGATCTGGATGAAGACCCAACAACAGAGACTCAGAAAGAGCAGCCTGGTGGAAGAACCAGAGAGAACGACACCATAAAAACTTAAAGAGGGGGTATCCAGGTCAAGGAGGTGATTGGCAGGCTGCAAAGAGGTCAAGAAAGTGAAGGTTTGAGCAGAGTTCTTAAATGTGGCCATCAGAGATAATCAGTTGTAGAGAGTAGTTTCTGTTCAGCGATGAGCTAGGAAGCGGGCTTGCAGAGGCTTTAGAATCAAGTGAGAGTTAGTAGAGGAACCAGACTTTTTCAAATATTTTAGTCACAAAGGTCTAATCTCTCCACTTCTTGGGGGCTTCTCCCACAAAATGAGAAATTTGGACCAGAAAACTGCAGTGATCTCTTCCAGCTCGAAAGCCCTGATCCTGAGTGATGCATCTAAAGGTCACATGGGTAGTAAGTGGTTTGATCCGTGGTTCACATTGTACCGAGCTGGAATATAATGGCTAAAACATCACCTAATGTCCTAAATGATGTCCTAAATCCAGTCTACATTCCCTGTCTGTAGGTGAAAAATCGAATGTTCAGTAAATTTCACTTCACGATGATGGGAAGAACAGTGGCTGAGCCAGGATTTGAACTCAGATCATGTGACTCTGAATCTGTGCTTTCTTTGTTGCCACACTGCCTACATAAAGCCTTTTATGAAATAATCATTTTCTAATTAATATTTCTTAAAATGCAGATTTCCATCTTCTGTTTTGCTTAAAACAGGCTACAGCTGTATTCAGAGTCAGGAAGCTTAGGAAGGGGAGAGAAAGTGAATCAAAGCATGCCATATAGGCCTTGACAGAGGGCCTCTGTGATTGAAAAGGGACAGGATTGTGCTGCTTAGCTTGGGAATTGATGGGCACTAGAGTTATTTAGGACTATGGTATTATTCAGCAAGTCACCTTCGGCTCCACTGGCAGCCTTGATCCAGTAGTTTGTGGCATAAGCAAATTAAATGCATGCACACTAAGCCACCGTGAATTCCACACCTTACTGGAAGATGACACCCGGGAGGTTAAGGCATTATTTCTTTACTTCCAGACATATGGACTGTCAGAGGCACAAGCTCTGGAAGTAGATGATGTTGATGCTTTTAACAGGAAAGGGTAAATTTGTTGAATGTTGGGCTTTATTTAAGATAAAGACTGAATGGACTTAGGGATGTGAGGATAGGATTTTAAAGCTGGCACAGTACCTGGAATTTATGTGTCTTTTAAATGTTTATAAAGTATTTTTCATACTAAGTTACATTTAAAAGCACATCTTATTTGACCCTCATGACAACTCTGTGAGGCAGGTGTTATTTTACAGACAAGGAAACAGAGGCTGAGAAAAAATTGAGTGACTTGCCCAGGGTCAGACAACTAGTTAAGCCCCTGAAACAAGTTTCCTCCTCCCCCGTGACCCCCCCCAAGCATGGAGACCATTTCATCCAGCTACCTCATTACGCTGATGAGGAAACTGAACACAAAGAAGGAAAGTTGTCTGACTGAGGTCAGCCAGCAAGTTAGTGGCAGAGCTGTGATTTGGGTCCATCCGTGTCATCAACTACTTACCTGAACATCTCAAACTGGGTGTTCCATAGGGACCTCAAACTCCCCGATGTCCCAGGTAAAATGTGGGTTCTTTCTCCAAGACCCTCCCCTCTTCCTCAGCCCCCTCTTTCTGTCAACAATTAGCACCATCCTTCCAGTCTCTCAGATTCATAACCCCAGAGTCACCTTTTATTTGGAGAAGAGTCACATCATTTACGTCCAGTCAGTTGCCAAGTCCTGTTCATTCTATCTTATCTTTATTCCTGCATATTCGCCCCCATGAAAGATCAGGTTCCCATCATCTTTTTCAGTTGCCTTATAATTGATATCCTTGCCCATTCCTGAGAGTTTTTATATCTGTCTTTAGGAATGTCACAGCCAATATTCCAGAGCTTCTGGATACTGTGCAGCCAAAATAGGTGTAAATACCAAGAAACTACATTCAGGATCATGAAAAACTTGGCAGCTATTATTTAGGAGAGGAAATCTTGAAATGTTTTATTGAAAAGGCTTTACAATCAAGAATAACATCCTGAAAGACTAAGTATAATCCTAAAAGGGAAAATACAGCTCTTTAATGAAAGGACAGTAAAGTATTCCTGATGAAGAAACCAGAGCTGAGTAGATACTATGAAATGCAAACAGGAGTCAAGAGAAACCTAAAAAAGTAAATACATTTAAGCAAGTAGGGGCCAAATAACGATAGACTGCTTGTATTTTTGTAAGAGGAAAAGAGACAAGTGTCCCTTCAGAACACTAGCTTTAAAAAATTAATAAAATAGGTATTAGCTAATTTTTGAGAGAGATGAATACCAAATTGCCTATAATAAAAAGTAAAAAAGGAGAAATCACAACAAATGAATATGATAAATTATAGAATTATTTTACCCAGTTGTATACCAACAAATCTGACACATGGAATGGATGAATATTTACGAAAATATAGAATACTGAGATTAACAGAACAAAAAATAGAAATGATTGAATAAGCCATAAATAAACTACCCTTCCCCCACCTTCCAAAAAAAGGACTTGTACAATTCTCATAAGAGAGTTTTTATGAATATGCATTAGATTGTGAGCTCCTTGAGGTCAGGGACTGTCTTTTGCATCTTTTTGTATCCTCAGCCCTTAGCACAGTACCTGGTACACAGTAGGATCTCAATAAATGCTTATTGATTGCATATTCAAAGAATAGTGTCAATATTATATAAACTTAGCAAAAATAAGTAAAGAAGGGATGCTATTAAGTTCCTTCTATAATACAAATACGGTCTTGCTACCTAAGCCGGGTAGACACAAAGCAAATCAATAATTTAAAATGAATATTGATGTAAAATATTAGATAAAATATTAGGAAAGAGGCTACAGCTCCGGGGGATGGGGAGGACCAAAGCAAGGACAGGGCTATGTGCTCTGTAAGAATGGGACAATGATAAATAGATTACATAAGGCCTAAGTTTCTTAACCTTCCTTTTCTTGCTGTTTTTTCTGATTGAGAGGAATGATCTTTGGACTAGAAATGTCTGAACAATAACTAAAAGTTGATATTGAATTGGATATGGAGATAGTAAGTTTCTCTTTCCAATAAGAGTTTGGATGGCCACTTGTCAAAAATGCTTTTATAAAGAGGATACTTGTTCAGATCAGGTTTGGACAAGATGATGAGCTCCCTTCCAACTCTTCAATTCCACAAAGAGGGGTGAGATTCATTCCACTTGGCCCAAGAGTTCAGTGAGGAGAGGCCAAAGAGGCAGATTTTGGGTCAATACAAGGAAAATCTTCTTTTAATTGTAATAAGTTGATGGGTTGCCTCAGCAAGAAAGTAATTCTCCATCACTGGTGATTTTTAGTTTGAGTAACTTCTTCAGGTTGTAGTTTGTCTACAGAATGATCCTAGGCCCATGTTATTTAGAATTGTTGATACATTTACATCCCTTTCTGTGGACATTAGTTCAGATTGAACTTGTATAATGAAATTACATACTCTTCAGAAACATAGGCCATGGGAGGATGTGTTATGGAATAGGTAAGTTTGAGGTAAGTTTGGAAACAAGGAAATGAGTCTCAAAAACATTTGAAGCATAACATGCTAGGGGTGTGTGCAGGGATCATGGGGGAAAGCAAAGAGTGGGCAGGCTTAGGAAATGCACTACTGGGGCATAGAAGGAGAGGTTCTTGGACAGTCTGCTGACAACATGGGTGTCATGAGATTAGGGAAGATGGACAATGGAAATGTGACAGAGCTGGCCATCTGTATAGTTGTACATGTGTTCATATGTATATCATATGTATATGTTAGCTCTGTCTTTGTCAATTTTAGCTGCCTTTGTGAAGATTTTCGGTTTTACATTGAAAGTTGACACAACTAAATTGCCTTGGAATAGTCTTCCTTCTCTCTTTTGTTGGCATTATTAAAGCATTTGTGCAAAAAAGTTGGTATCCTTAGAGCAGAGATACTGAATCTTTTTTGTCTTTTGGATCAGTTTGGTAGTGTGGTAAGAAACCTATGGGACCCCTTTTCAGAATAGTATTTTTAAATACACAAAATTACCATATACCAAAATAAAGTCCAAATGGGTACCGAATGGGTAGATGAAAAGGTGGATACTATAAGTAAATTAAGGGAGCAAGGAATAGTTTATCAGACTTATGGAGAATGGAGAAATTTATGACCAAACAAGAGATAAAGAACATTATGAAATGCAGAATGGATAATTTTGATTATATTAAATTGAAAAGTTTTTGCACAAACAAAGCCAATGCAACCAAGTCTAGGAGAGAAGCAAAAAACTGGGGAAGAATTTTCATAACTAATATCTCTAGTAAAGGACTCATCTCTAAAATATGTAAAGAACTGAGTCAAATTTATAAGAATACGAGTCATTCCCCAGTTGATAAATGGTCAAAGGATATGTACAGGCAGTTTCCAGAGGAAGAAATTAAAGGTATCTAATCATATGAAAAAATGCTCTAAATCACTACTGATTAGGGAAATGCAAATCAAAACACCTCTGAGGTACGAGGTCACACCTATCAGGTTGGCTAGCATGACAAAACAGGAAAATAATAAATGTTGGAGAAAAGGTAGGAAAATTGGAACACTAATTCGTTGTTGGTGGAGTTGTGAACTGATCCAACTGTTCTGGAGAGCCGTTTGGAACTATGCCCAAAGGGCTATAGAAATGTGTATACCCTTTGACCTAGCAATACCACTTCTAGGTCTGTATCCCAGAGAGATCGTACAAATGGGAAAAGGACCCATATGTACAAAAATATTTACAGTAGTTCTTTTTGTGATGGCAAAGAGCTGCAAATCGAGATGTCCATCAACTGGGGAATGGTTGAACAAGTCGTTGTATATGCATGTAATAGAATACTATTGTGCTATAAGAAATGATGAGCAGGAGGATTTCAGAAAAACCTGGAAAGACTTATATGAACTGATGCTGAGTGAAGTGAGCAGAACCAGAAGAACATTGTACACAGTAACAACAACATTGTGCAATGACTGACTTTGATAGACTTAAGCTATTCTCAGCAATGCAAGGACCTAAAACAATTCCAAAAGACTCATGATAGAAAATGCCATCCACATTCAGAGAAAGAACTACGGAGTTTGAGCGCAGATTGAAGCAGACAATTTTCTTTTTTCTTTTTTGCTTTGTTTTTTTCTTTATTATAGTTCCATTCATTCTAATTCTTTATGCAACATAACTAATGTGAAAATATGCTTAATAGGAATGTATATGTGAAGCCTGTATCTGATTGGATGCTGTCTTGGGGAAGGGCAAGGGGAGGTAGGGGGGGAAAATTTAAAACTTATGGAAGTGAATGTTGAAAACTAAAAGTAAACTTATAAAAAAAGAAATAAAACTCTGACTTTCAACAAAGAAGAGCCCCCCAAAATACATACAAAATAAAATATGTAGGATAACAAAGGAAACCAAACGTTAGTGAAAATAAAGATGTGATTTTTCACTCTATGGTTTCGTGGATCTACTGAAATTATTCAGACCCCAGGAATTGTCAGTCAATCAACAAACATTAATTAAGGACTTACTATGTGCCAGGCACTGTTCAAGCAATCCAATAAGTTGCTAGTCTTGTTGATTCCACCTGTGTAACATCTATACATCCATCCTCTTCTCTCTTGGAAACCACCACCTTAGTTTTGGCCCTCATCACTTCTCACCTGGATTACTATAATAGCCTCGTAACTAATCTTCCTGCCCCCAGTCTCTCCCTTGAGCAGTCCAGCCAAGCTAACTTTACTCAAGGGATAGACCTGACTATGTCACTATCCAGCTCCTGTGTCCAAAATAAAACGTAAATTCTTCATCATGGCCTTTAATGCCCATCTCAATCTGCCTCCTTCCTCTTCTTCCAATCTTATTTCCAAAATGAACTACTCTTCCCCAAACTCTTCCTCTTCCTACATCTTCACCCTCTTGCCTGATGTGCAGGATCCTCATTGCTTCCTTTTAAGATTGAGTTTAGGTATTAGCTCATCTATGAATCCCTTCAGCTGTTAGTGATCATCAAACCAGATTGATCATTGATCAAATATTTATTTTTAAAGTAACAAAAGGTTGACTGTTTCTTTGCTGCAAAGCAAAAATACGCTGAGATCACATTCTTCGGCTTATAAAACTCTCATAAAAGCCAATTTGGGCTAAAAGACCTCTGACAGCCTTTTCAGTGTTTACATCTACAATCACTATGATCTTGGTCAACTCAAGAAACTTAAGAAAAGTGACTTCTTTGAATCTGCTTCCAGCTCCACCTGGCCCAGAATCCCTCAAGCAGATCATTCCAGGCATAGGGGGAAAGCCAGAGATGGTGAGTGCACTGTTTGACAAGGAGCAAAGAGGTGGCCAATTTGTGTGGGAAGTATGGGAATGGGAATAGTGTATCATGAGGCTGAAAGGCTAAGTTAAGGCCAGGTGGTGAAATCCTTAAAATCCAAAAGATTTGATAGGTGATATTAATTACAGTATGAAGAGAAACAGGGAGCTAATGAGTTCACCCAGTAGAGGAAATAATATGATCAGACCTATGCTTTCAGAAAATCATTATGGATGGGTTAGAGTGGGGAGAGATTTGCAGTGGGGAGACCAGTTAGGTTATTGGAATAGACTGATGAAGGAAGAAAAGCAAATAAGCATTTATATATTTATATACTGCCTCCTATGTGCCTAGTACTGTGCTAAGAGGTTTTTACAAATATCTAATTTAATCCTTGTAACAGCCATGCAAGATTGGTGCTGCTGTTATCCCTCTTTTACTGTTGAGGAAACTGAGGCAAACAGCTTAAATAACTTGCCTGGGGCCACCTAGCCAGTTAAATGTATGGGACCAGACTTGAACTCAGGTCTTCTGATTCCAAGCCCAGCAGGGAGGATGACCTGTATTGGAGTAGTAAGCAGGGATAGGTGGGTGTGAGAGATTTTGTGGAGGTAGAAACTGTAACAAAGACGTGGCAAGTGAATGAATATGTGGGATGAGGAAGAATAAGGAATTGAAGATAATACTGAGACTGCCGATCTAGGCAGCTTCTCAAGATGGTGGTGCCTTCAGCGCAAAGAGGGAAGTCTGAAAGAGAGTGGGTTTTGAGGAAAAGATAATGACTTCCGTTTTTGACGTGTTTAATTTGAGATGCCTGCAGGACATCCAGTTTAATCATTCCCAGCATGGCTTGAGGGGCTCTTGGAAGTTCCCTTGTCTAAAAATATCTCCCCTGCATGACTATGCTAGTGCCTGGAATTAACCCACAAGAGATTAATTCCTTTGCATTGGGTCATAATCTCCAGAAATCTCTTGTTGATCATTGGAACCTTGGAGAGCTGAAGAGTTAAACATACTGGGCTGCCAACATTCCCCAGTGCCCCAAGCAGATTAAAATGTAATTGAGGGATGATTAACAACATAAATTAAAAACGCAGTAGAGTATAGGTAGTTACTACGCAGTTTTCTAAGTCACTATGTGGTCAGCAGGGATGCTTATGGTTTGGAATCCCCATTTCTATTTGAATCTGATATTGCTGGTGTAGACTACGAAACTGGCCTCAAAGCCAGAAAGACCTGGGTTCAAATCTCATCTCTGACATACTCTGGCTCTGTGACCCTTGGTGAATCATTTTCCCATCCATTGTTCTAGCTAGAACCAGGGGTAGGGGGTGGTGAAACTTTGACCCTGAGGCCACATGTTGGCCCTCTAGGTTCTCAAGTGCGGTCCTTTGACTGAATCCAAACTTCACTATAAAAGGATTTGTTCTGTGAAGTTTAGGTTCAGTCAGAGGGCCACACTTGAGGACCTATAGGGCCACATGTGGCCTTAAGGCCACAGGTTCACCAACCTGGTAGACCCTTGATCCTACAAGTTTAAGAGTTGCTAACTTCTGTTGGTAGAGGGAATTTTCTTACTTGGGCATTCCCCAAACCAATGAAACCACAGGTTCAGTGTCTCTCTCTCTCTGGGATTCAACTAAATAATGTTTTGCAAATTGTACTGGTCCTTTTTCAGATGTATTTATATTCTGCTGTGTTGAAGAAATTTAAAATACGAATTAGTTTAAAATTATAATAACTGGTATTTATGTAGAACTTCATCATGTTTTATTTGGCTTCCACAAAAATCCTTTGAGGTAGGTGCTATTACTATGATCTCCATTTTACCAGTAAGGAAACTAAGTGATTGGTTAACTGACTTGTCCAGCCCTCACACAGCAATGAGTTTCTGAAGTAGGACTCCAAACCAAGTCTCCCCAATTTCAAGTCCAGGGCCTTATCCATGGTGTGAGAGGAGAGAAAGAGCAATTTATGTTCGAGGTGTTGCACAGACAGAACTGACAAGGCTTACCAATTTTTGAGTTGGAGGAGCAGGGGAAGAATCTAGGATGACTCTATAGTCTATCCATTAAGTCATGAAGTTTTTCTTAGGCTTTTCATCATGTCTTTTTTTTAGTCAACAGATACTGATATATTGGGGGGACTGGCCAATGATGGCCTAGTCCTTATAAAGAGCATGCTCAGTATTCCTCATCTGGTTCCAGTCTAACTTGTGGGCTGAGGCTGTTTGGTCATAAGGAGTCTCAGGAGTCTTTGGGGGTGGGTGAGAAAATGGAATGACTAATGATTCAGTAGGCACTAAGCCCCAGCACTTGAGTTCTCATACAAAAGAATTGATACAGCTCCCCCGCATCTCTTTTGTATTTTTCCTTCTTGGCAGCAAGACAGGCCATGACTGCTATGAGGTACTGGGTAGAGTAATCTCCCACCCAGCCTGTTAGACAGGAGCTCCTCAGTTCCCTGCAGGTTCACTCTGGATCTGGGCAGGCCTCAGAAGGGCTGTGGCTGAGACCACAGATAAGGGGGTCGTGTTGTTTTATTCTCTTGTCTCAAGGTGGCCAGTGAGACAGAGGAGGTGGGGGAGGGGGCATCCATCCACCCCTACGGCATCCCCAGCATTCCACATTCCTCCTCCCTACAAATCATCGAACCTGCCTAACCACTTTATTCTCCAAGGGGCCAGAGAGGAGGAGTATGAGCACGCACCCCTACAGCATCCCCCTAATTCTCGGGGGCAGCGGGTCATTCACATTCCGCACTTACTGACCAGTGCTCATTTGATTTATGGAGCACGCAAAGAAGACGACATGCCAACAATAAGCTCATACGTTTTCATTAACTTTGGTCGTGTGGTGACGTGTCAGCGTAGTTCAGGCACAGTGTGCTGTTTACAGGTTAAGCTCAAATGTTTATATTCTCTATGGTTATACAATGATGTACAAGCACAGTGGGGCGGTGTACGGGCCATAATCCTGGGAACTTGTATCTTTAAAAACAAAAACAAATCCATGTCACCTTACACTCTCTCTCATGTTCACAGATGCGTGGAGTCTGTGTTTTGTCTGTGTCTGTTCTTTCTTTGTCTTAGGCGAGTGACTGTTAGGTGAGGCGAATGAGCAGGTAACGAGTAAAACCAGAAGATCTCTCAAAGCCGTCAGAAGTCCAGTAGGTAAATGGAGCTGATAGTGGAAGCAGTCCCATCCTGGCCCTTGGTGCGGACTCCAGAGGTGGGGGGGGGGGGAATGACTCTCAGGGCCAGGAGTACTGACCTTAAACCCCACATGATCCTTACGTGTGTATCTCATTACAGTTGTACGCAAGTTTCAACCCACTAACCTCAAAGATCTTGGGTTTGTGTTAAGAAGAGTTTGCCTCCCAATTTGACCAATTGTTTTGTAGTTACTGTCTGTGCTACAGTTTTTCAGTGAACACCCTTTGATAAAAGTTAAAATAGTTGTAGTGGTTGATCACTGCAATGCGGCATGCTTGATAGGGGCTCATGGGCAACAATGAAAGAGACTACAACCATTCAAGGTTATTCCTAGAACCCTGAAGGAAACAGTAATCATTCCCCTGTTGGGAAACCAAAGCTATTGGTCCGGTAGTAGTTGAGAAATGAGTCTGGAGAAGGTGCCACACTAATAATACACCATTATTACCTCTATCATGTAGGGGTCCGTAATATTTTGACCCTAAAAAGACAGGGAACATTTGAGCTAGGGCTAGGAGTTTCAACAGGTCAGTTGTGATTAGGGGATCAAAGTACCTGCGCAGGGCCAATTGCACAAAGCCCTAAAGGAATACTTCTAATTGTAAAAGCCTGAACCAGTTAGGTTCTTTTGCCTACTAGAAACATTCTGAACCTGCAGATAAATAGAAACTACCATCACTGCCTGTTGGAGTGTTTTGGTGGCTAAGTTTTTATAACTTTCATAGCTGACTTTATAGTCACAAAGACCTTTGTTTATTGATTGGGAACAAATAGAGGAAACGAGTTTCTGTTCTCTTCATCACTTTATTATTGTTGATGTCTGAGTAGGTGATGATAGAAGCTTCATTTCAGCTGGAGACTACCTACACTCAATGAGAAAGCTCACTTGGCTAAATTGTGTAGCTGCTTGTCCGGGGGAAGAAAATCTGCCCGAAGGTGCATGAGCCATCTCCCTCCCACAAAGTGCCCAGGTGGTGCCCAGTGGACCATCTGACACTCTTCTTGTGAGTCACTCCGAATAAAGGAAGCCTTTCCCTCCAGTAGCAGCAGATTGCTTTCTCTTCTTTCTTGCTCAGATCCTCTCCCTCCTGCTCACACTTTAGGATCATTAATGGGAGATGAAACATCCCTCAGCTAAACTTTGATTGTCTCTTAGTCTGATTTAGTCTCTTCTTCGGTCCAACGAGATTTCCCGGATCTCAGAAAGAGAATACTCCAGGGTCTTTGTGAACTTGGACTTATTCAGCTGTAATTATGTCTGCAAGGGTTGTCATGGCAACAGGGACAGGTGTATTACTTGGAGTGCTCCATTTCCTGTGTGTGTTTGTGTGCTTGAGAGTGTGTATGATGGGTGGGTTCATATGTACACATGGTTACCTGCACTCAAGTCAAGAGAATGAGGCATTCCTTAATAAATGACACACCTTCTCCAAGCTACTAGTTTGTTGTTGTAGATTGGGGGATGGAGTGATAAAATCTTACGTCTTTTCAAGTGGGCCTGAGACCAATCTTTTTTTTTACAGTTCTGTAGGACCAGTTGGTATCCTTAGGAAAGCCTCATTTGTTCCAACTAAGATAATAGAGGAAGTATACAGGTTCATTCCTTCACTCAATTAGCAAATTGCTTTTGGAGAACCTACTATGGATAGAACACTGTCCTACATGCTGTAGGAGGAGGGACACAATAAAACGTGGTCCTGGTCCTCACAATACTCAAGTTAATGTAGCAACATTAACATTTCTTAAAAGCTAAATTACAAACGTAATTAAATGCCCAATGAGACAGTAAATGCCGGGGTTGAGAAGAAAAAGAGAGTTTACTTCTGGTTAAGGGCTGGGACTTGAGCTGAACTTTGAAGGATGGATAGAGTTCATAGAGAGAGCAGTCACTATGAACAGAGAGGTGGGGATGGGCATACCTTTTTCAACGAGCATTTGTTAAGCACTTAGAAGGTGTCAGCTACTGCACTAGGTGCTGGGAATATAAAGACAAAAAATGAAAAATCTCTCCTTAAGGAGCTTACATTCTATTTGAGAAGCCCATAATTCCTGGAGTAGACCCATTTAACTAGACATCAGTGGATTTGTAAGTAATTCAGAGCTTTGAAGCCAGAGCCAGATTGTGGACGACCTTCAATGCCAGGTCAAGGAGTTACTTTGTCCTGAAGGCAAGAGGGAGGTGAAGGTTTCTGAGCAAAGATGTAACATACAAACCGTGTGTGTGTGTGTGTGTGTGTGTGTGTGTGTGTGTGTGTGTTCAGGAGTAGCTGGTAAATTAGTAAATTAGTCTGGACAGGGATCGGAGAATTACTGAATGAGACTAGAAACCACATGTTTTTTACCTTAGCCCAAGTCAACCCCATTCAAGATGACAACGAAAATCCAGGTTTGTTCCCAGAGTTAGACTAGAAAAGACAAGAGAGTTGTTCAGTGGCTTTGTATCATAGATAACTTGGAAAAGTCCCCTAAAGCCAAGCTGGCCGCCATCTTCTGCCTTTGTGTGTCTTCTTGACATGAAGATTGCTCTGTTAGGGGAGAAGGGCAGCTTTGTGCCATTGGGGTGACTCATCATCATCATCACAAAATCTACCCTCATTGGCCAAACCTGGGTACCTGGTGCTATGCAGAGGGCCCTTCCCATAGCTTCACAGAGGTCCATTGTGAGAGCTGGCGTGGGCCAGAACATGTTGGGACTGCAGCAGGGTGGGGAAAGGGAGAGAAATTAGGCCGTTCTGGGCTACGCAGAACTCCCTGTACCTTCTGTAATGCTATTGTGACACCAGCTTTAGTAGGAAAGAGCAGGGGATTTGTATGATCAGGGATGATTGCATGAGAATGCTCGATCTCCTGGCACGTAGTAGGTGCTACTTATTAAATACTTGCTTGAAACTGCTATAATTTTAGCCGTATCATTTAACCTGTGTTTCAGTTTCTTTATCTATAGAAATGAGGGGATTGGGGTAAATTTTTTAAAGGTCCATTCTAAGTCTTATGATCTCCAGGATGGAATGATGTCATGGATAGAACGCTGGGCCTGTAGTTAGGAAGACCTGAGTTCAAATCCAGTCTCAGGCATTTCCTAGCTGTGTGACCCTGGGCAAATCACTTAAGCTGTTTGACTCAGTTTCCTTATCTGTAATATGGGGATGATAATAGGACCTATCTCCCAGTGTTATTGTGAGGATCAAATGAGACATTTGTAAAACACTTAGCACGGTGCCTGGCACGCAGTAGGCCTTATATAAATGTTAGCTATTATTATTTATTAGGTGGTACCACCCTATTATCTCTGAATCGACTCCTCCTCTCCCTTCCTCCATACCTCCTCCATTCCAGGCAGGCTAAACTTCTCCTTTTCCCCCATACTCACTCCGTGCTTTCCCACTTACGGGCTCATGTTGTCTCATGCCCTGGAACAGCCCTTCCCGCTCCCACTCTTAAGTCTGCTGAATCTCTGCAGCTTGATATTGCTTCTCCATGACTTGTTCCTTCATTTTCCTTGTGAGGCGGAGGGGCCAAGGGAGAGGAAGGACTTGGTCCTTGACCACCACCTCCCTCAGCCTAGGATATAATCACAGAAAATAAGAAGCACAGAACAAGATGTGAAGCTAAGCGTAAACGTGTAAATCTGCCCTTTATCAAACTGTTGTGAAGGATGGGGAAAGTCCTTGACTTAGAAGGAGTAACTGCCATTGGCCACATTGGCCATGGCCCTCATTGTCTTACAGTGAAACAGACAACACAGAGAGAATAGAAGGAAATGAGGAGTCAAAGAAGCAAAACAGGATTGGAACTAATAGGACAAATGGGGGTTTTTGTTCTTTTTTTCTGTTCTTTAGTTTTTAGTTTCATTCTTTGGTTTTTCAGTTGTATCTGACTCTTTGTGACCAATTTGGGGTTTTCTCAGCAAAGATCCTGGAGTGGTTTGCCGTTTCCTTCTCCAGCTTATCTTGCAGATGAGGAAATTAATGCGGAGTGAAGTGTGACTTGCCCAGGGTCACCCAGTTAGGAAGTGTCTGAGGCTGGATTTGAACTCAGTCTTCTTGACTCCAGGACCAGCTCTACTTAGCTGCCTGACAAATTTGTAAGTACTTTTAAAAAAGAAAAATAGAGATAAAGATTGGTCTAACTATGGCTCCATTTGCATAGAGAATTCCAAGAAAAGCCTCTTGCCAATGCACACCTGAACTTTCTCTGCCACTTACAGTCCTAGAGAGTTGCCCAGAGTGCTTAGAGGTAGAGGGACTTAGATGCAGTTCTTATTGGCTTAAGGGCCAGCTGTCCAGTTCACCAAAGTGTATGTAATAGAGATTCATATACCATCCTCGTTTTCTGTTCTTTGTAGGGTGGATGAGGTGGCCTCTGAGGCCTGGGATGATTTGTGATCCTGTATTACTCCGCCTCCTGGGCCTTAGTACCCTGATCTGTAAAATAGAAAGGGGGAGAGGGCCGGAGGATACACCTGAATGACTGACTTGTGTGGTCCCTCCTAGCTTTAGGCCAAGGTCAAGGCCCCTAAGTAAATTATGTAAGAAAACTTGCCTACCTTGCATGAAGCATAGGGATGTTAAAATTGTCTGACCTTTACTCTGTGATGGGAATGAATCTTACTTGAGCCTCAGTGGACATCAGACGTGTCAAACGCACTGCTAGCCTGCCCCACATAACATTCACCAGTGGGTCCCACCAACTGGAAATGTTTAACAAAATAAATTTTAAAATACAATAAAACATAGATAATGTAACACTTTACAACTAAGGCAATATGCAGCCTTATATACAGGTAAGTGTCCTTCCTTTCTGTTTGAGTTTGACACGGCTGGCGTACATAATTGGCTGTTTTTTAACTGGGGCATTGGGGGAAGGAGGAGGGGCCCTAGAAAAGAAGCAGGCACTCCAGGATAGGACTTCCTTATACACCTTTATTGTAGGTACTGGGAAAACCCCACAGCCAACAACTGTGAAAGGTAGAGGGTTGGGGTGGGGCTGACTTCCAAGAAGAGCCAGGAGATGAGTCAATGAAAAAGCCAGGAACAAGCTCGACTCTGTCAGCATTGCACCAAAGGTTAGAATCTTCGTATTGGGCTTCTCCAAGACTTTCATAACTTTGCCCCTTTCTTCTTTGTTTGCGGTTCCAGCCCACTTAATTTCTTTGTCATTTTTGGCTGTAGAAAGCCTTAGAGAATAGCCTCTGAGTAGGCTTGTGTGCTTTCTTTAGAAGCTTCAGGGCAGGGGAGAAGTTAAGAAACTGACTTTGAGGACCATGGCCACCTTGGGGATCCTGGTGGGAGAGCCAGAGGTGACAAAGCATTGTAGAGAGCCCTGATAGCACAGGTTCAGAGTTAGAAGGAATCTTAGAGAACTTCTAGGCCAATCTTGCATGTTATAGGTGAGGAAACTTAAGGCCAGAGAAGTTATGTGACTTGCCCAAAAGGTCAGTAGTAGGTAACCCAGTTTGAATCTGAATTCAGATCCTGTAACTTAAGAAATGTTATGGGGAGGCAGGCAGGGGAGAGGAAATCACAGCACTAGCTCAGTAACAGGGCATTAACAATGAGATGAGGCCCAGTGTGGCCCGGCAACACATTATAGAGGCAGCAAGGGGGTGCAGTGGATAGAGTGCCGGACCTGGAATCAAGAAGACCTGAGCTCCCATCCATCCTCAGATAGTAGCTGTGTGACCTTGGACAGGTCTCTTAATCTGCCTGCCTCAGTTTCCTTATCTGTAAAGTGATAATATAGGATATAATTCTATATTAGAAGTTTTATACATATATATAATAATGACAATAAAAGGGTAATAACAGCAGCTACTTCCCAGGGTCCTCCTAATGTATGGTTTGTGAAGTGTTTAAGCACAGTGCCTGGCCTATCTATAAATATTAGCTATAATTATGATACCAAAAAGTTAAGTTTATATAATATGGTGAAACTGATGAAATGATCACTTTGACTGTAAGTACATAGTGGCTAGAGGGATGGCTTGGAGTTAGGAGGACTAAAGCTTAACTCCTACCAGAGATACTTTTAGGGTTGTCGTGAGCATCAAATGAGATAATCTATGTAGGGTCCTTTGCAGAGGTTCAAGGCATATAAAAATGTTTATTGTTTTATGACTATTCTTGTTGTGACTGGGAGCTCATCCCTAAAAGGTTAAGCTAATGACCAGAGGTGACATTTGCCACTTACCAGAACCTTAATCCTTGGTAAGGAAAAATAGAATGAGGTTTTGCTCTGTTAAAAGGCCTATTTTGGAATTGTCTCATTTTCATGATATTTAAACTCTGTGGCTCAGAACACGCCACTTATCAGAAAGGCTTCCGTCTGGAAGATACTTCTCCAGGAGCCTTCTCGGCGTAATGATGATGAATGGTGGCGACGGAGGCTGCTTCTTCAGGATGGGATTGGCATAAATTCCGACTAATGGAAGGCGCCTTTGGCTGGTACCGAGTGGGTAAGTGATGTTTAACCTGCCGTTAAACAGGTGTGAAATTCTCTGCTCAAGATTTCAATACAGAACATTGCCCAATAAAGATTAAAAAAGAGAAGAGAGATAAAGATGAAATGCACTATCGTTTTCAATTCTACTTTTTTTATTCAAGGGGAACTTTGTTTTAAGCTGCTCTTTTAAACTTGGAAGGAAGTTGGCTACAAGTTTTAGAAATCACATCTTCTACAATTCTGAAGGACTCATAACGAAAAATGCAGTCTGGCTCCAGAGGAAGAACTGATAGAAGCCGAATACGGATCAAAGCACGCTGTTTTTGACTTTATTTTTTATCGTGGGTTTTTTAATCTGTATTTTCTTTCACAACATGACTAAAATGGAAATACAGGTTATATGTCAAATTGCTTGCCTTCTCAGGAAGGGAAGGAAGGAAAGAATGTGGTACTCAAAATTTTTTAAAATGTTAAAAATTGTTTTTACATTTAATTGGAAAAAAAAAAGTAATCGTTTCTCCTGTTCTAAGAGTTAACTTGCAGCATAAAATTTAAATTAGGGAGATTTAGGTTAGAACCAAAGTACTTCCCTAACTAAAGGGTCCTTCAGTGGGTTAGGTGAGGACAAATGTAGAACCTAGCAATTTATTCCCCAGTCCCTGGAGGAAGGGGGCAGGGCTAGGCATGTACTGCATGGGATTTTACAGTTAAATTATAAGTTAAGAGAATCTTGAAGCTGCAAGGGCCCTCAGAGGTCATTTGATCCAACTCTTTAGGTTCCATGAACAAGAAGACTGAGGCTCAATGAATACCCACAGTCAGAAAACAACAGTAGTAATAACCAGCATTTATAGCACCTCCTATGTGTCAGGCACCATGTCAAGCACTTTACAAATATCTCATCTGAGAGAGGTACTGATCTCCCAGCCAGGATTCAAACCCAAGTCTTGTGACTACAGATGGTGCTTGTCTGCCCACTTTTTTGTCTCTCTGGTCTTTGAAAAGAAAGTAAGACAAGACAAAAGTTAGAGACAACCTTCATCTTGTTCCTACCCAGGCTGAAATGATGAGAAAAGAAAAGAAAATGGAAAAAGATCATCCGTGAGAAAAGATTGCAGAGTAGAGGACAATGGTCCAGAACCTGAAAGGACAAATGAAAAAGGTAATGAACAGATAGCAAGAGAGGCAGTGGGGGATGTAGACATACTGCAGCCTACAGGCAGGAATACCTTTGTTCCAATTCCCCATGTCATACATATGAGCTGTGTGAGTGTGGGGCAAATCTCTTATCCTCTCTCGATAAAATGGGGGTGGTAACTTTGAGCATTTTGACTATTATAAATACCCAAATTAACTACAAAGGATGTATGAAGGAATACACTATCCGATTCTGGAGAACGAACTGATAAATAGAAGTATGTATGGAGTGATTTTACATCTTGGGGGGGGTGGGGTAGAGAGGAAAAAAAAGAAATTTACATGATAACTTAATTATATACTTAAAAGGAATTGCAAGTTGTGTTTAACTTATTTGCGGTCTCATGTGCAATCATCTTTTTAATTATACTTTGTTATGGAATGCTTGCTTTATTCCACAAATTAGAAATAAAATATTTTTAAAATATCTTATTTAAAAATAGGGATGTTAATACTTTTATGCCTCAGATCCCAGGGTTGTTGGAAGGCTCAAATGATATCACAAGGTCATAAGGCATCTAGTCAAAGCCCTCATTTTATATATAGTACATGTTCAGAGCTCACTTTCCCAGCTCCCACTCAGACTAGCCAGTTAAATATCCCCGAAAGTAGCCAACTACCTTTCTAGAGGTAACCCATAGGCAACACGCTGACTGGGGTAGAACTAGATTAAAATAAACAAAATACAGAAAAATACAGTAGAGCATCATTAATATAAATGTGTTTTTTAAAGTCAATATGCAGCCTGTAGAGATATTCTGACATCCTCCTATCTAAGTTTGCCACCACTGCTGAAGCCTACCCTTCATATGCACAGACTTTGTTTCTTCTTCCTCCATAAAGATTGCCCCTCTTCAATTTACCGGACAAGAGAGGACTGATCCATGACAAGGTGATGGGAGGAGGGCTGGATGGATTTTCCCAAGGCACCTAAATTCCTAGTTATACCCCTTGTTAGTTCCTCAAATGACACTATGGACGATATTACTAAACCTCTGTGGAACCAGGCCCTCTTGTTAAATGAGATCTGGGTTCTAGACTTGGCCAAAGCTGGCCAAAGAATCCTGCCACTAACCACAGCTAGTTGTGTGTCTATGAACAAGGTATTTCACCTTTCTGATACTAAGTCCCTCTACTATAAATTGAACAAAATACCTCTGTGCCAACTCACTGGGGCCCCTATAGAGCTCAGAGATGGTAAAATATAGAAAGGGCTGAGTAAACATTAAAGTCCAATATATGTGTAGGCTATTACGAGAACAGCTCCATAGTTAGATCTGGGTTTAATTTAGGGCAATTTGGGCCATTTTGCCCAGAAAACCTTATGAGTTCTCGTCTTTTAATTAATTTTTTATTTTATTTATTTTTATTAATTTATTGTATTATTTATTTTATTTAATATTTTATTTTAAATTTTAAAAATAAAGCAAGCATTTCCATAATATACAATAGAAAAGATGATTGCACATGAAACTGCAAATCTGTTATATACAACTTGCTATTCCTTTTAAATATATAATAAAGTTATCATATAAATTTCTTTTTTCCCCTTCTTTTCTAATACTACAAATTTCTTCTATTGGGTCTGCTTTAAATAAGAACCAATATGTGCTAAAAGTTCTCTTCCCTAAGCAAGGCCAAAAGGGCTAGTATTGCATGAAGGGGAATTGGGGGATGGGTTTGTGGAGGAAGCAGTTGGTTGAGGTTCATACTGGTAGGAAAAGGTGAGAGCAGTTCAGTTCTCGGGCTGTTGTCATGTGGGAGATAGATCAAAGATTGGTACTAAGGTAATCGAAAGTATAGCCCAGTACAGGCAGGTGTTCTGCCCTGGGGAGAACAAAAGGGAGAAGAGACAGATGGAAGGCCACTAGCAAACACTGTTGTCATTGGGGGAATGGGGTACAAATGGCAGGTGGGCTGGTGGAGTCAGAGGAGCTGATCCCAGCACTGTTAGGTGTCAGGGTCAGCAAGACACTTCCCTTTTATGGGAAAGTTTCCTCATCTGTCAAATGAATGACTTGGATTAAATAAGTTTCAAAGGCATTTCCATCTCTAGATTCTGTGAAACCTGACATTCATACCTGTCAGATCTGAGAATCTTAACAGACTAAATTTCCCCTCCAAGGATGATAAATATGAGGTCAGGTTTGAACTAGGATCTTTTTGGCTCTAAGTCTGCTTACCATAGGCGCCAAATACAACTCATGGAGCATCCTTAGGGAAACCAAATTAAAGTGTTATTGGAAATTAATAAAATAAATAGGAATACATAAAAATGTAGATAACATTACATTTTACAACCAAGTCAATATGCAATCTGCAGGAATCCTTACGTATGGTTTAGGGGCCACCTCTGCTTTCCGCCACCAGCTTTCTCAAAGAGTAAAAGAGAAATAAGAATTAGAAGGACGTGGTTAGTTGTCTTACAGGAAGGGAGGCATGTATCACATAAAACTGAATGTTATATAACCATATGTATATTATATACACATAGAGATTTAAGAAACAGATATATGTGTGTATCTTCTTGTTTTTCCTTCATTCTTGAAGACAGTGACAGGGAGGTGAAGCCAGGATATGCAAGTGAATTGGATTTAAGTGAATCAGGGCTGTGCAAAGTCACCAGCCTCACTTTCTCCTCTGAAGCCATCTGGATCCAGTGGCCAAATATAGATTAGGACAACTGGAGATGACCCTGGATGCAGTGAGAGACCTTGGCCTAAGGTCTTTAATATGCCTCAGTCTTACTGAAGCAATGCTCATTCAGCGATTAAGGCTGGATAAGAGAGGAGGTAAAGAGTGGCCTGTTTTACCTAGTCAAAAAAAAATCAACCTGGGAGAGGAAGACACTGGGTTTCTGGCCAAAACAGAAACAATTTCTGTTTACATTCACTGTGAGCCAGTCAGAGCTCCAACAGTGACCAAGTGGAGCTTGGACTGGGATAGATTGTTGGCCAATCAATGAGAGCCAGACTGATTTGAGTTTAAGGCATGGGCCTTACAAAAGAAATCTAGCTGGTACACCTCAAAATATCTTGTAAGGTTTCAACGATCAAAATTTACATTCCTTTGGGCAGAATACCCACAAAAAAGGAAGGAGGGTGGGAAAGAAGGAAGGAAAAAAGAGCTGTGTTGCCCAACTGGTCAGTTAGAGTTGGGTCCCCAGAGGGGCAGCTCCTACTACTCACAGAGGTTATTGTTTGTTGTTTGTCTTTCTCTCTCTGAAGGACTCCACTAAAATCCAATTCACTTGCATGTTATGGTATCACCTACCTGATAGATTTTTTTTTGACTAGGTAAAAGAGGCCATTCTTTGCTTCAATTGAGACCTGTTAAAGACCTTAGCTTGAAAAGGCCGAGGTACCCTGCTGCATCCTGGGCCATCCAGTCATCCTGATCGATGTCTGGCCACTAGACCCAGATGGCTCGGGAGGAGAGAGTGAGGCTAGTGACTTTGCACAGCCTTCCCTTATTTAAATGCATATCTGTCTCCTAAATCGATGAGCCAAAAGAACTCTTAAAACTATATATATGAGAACAGTACAGTAGAAGGAGTGATAGAAATCCTCCTTTGCTTACTAGCTACACACCCATGGATAATTCAAGTAACACTTCAGCTTCAGTTTCCTCATCTGTAAAAAGTCAATTCATTTCTGGGTTTTCAGTGAATTCTATGGAATGGCTTAAGATGAACACAAGCCATTGTGATATTATGCTCTGGCGCTGGTCCTGCATCACAGTCCCTTCACAACAACATCCGTAAAATGCTGTAGGATTTCACTATGACCTTTGCCACCATAAATGTGCTGGTCTCGGCACAAACAGCCGAAAGGGCCAGGAATGTTATTCTTTGTCCCATCTGACTCACCCACGCTAAGCACCAAGCAAGGAGAGTTACAAATGCTGCCTATGCAGCTGCATTCCCACACCATCAGGCAGTTTATTTCAGGTGCCTGGGGCCCCAGAAAATAGAGCTAGCTGGGAGGTTGGGTTTCAACCTCTTGCTTGTAGTTCTGATAGTGATGGAAATCCCATGCAGCATGTGGTAAAGGGGGAGTTGGAGCACAGACTTGGGGCTGGTAGGGCTCTTGGTCCTCTGCTTTTCAACCCTTTAATATTGTAGATGAGGCCCAGGGAGATCATGTCTTGCCCAAGGTTACTAAGAGGCAAAGGGGAGATTCAGACCAAGTTCTGATTCTAAATACAATGGTCTGTGCATTGCATCCTGCTGGCTTCCCTGTACCCCATCTACTCAGAAGAGGTTGCTGAGGGGACAGGGCTAAAAGACCATTGCTGTGGCCCCATCATGTTGCTGCAGTCATGAGTATCTAGAAATAAGAAGGATGGGACGGTGGCTTGGGCAGGCCGAGTTTCCTCACCTTTAAAATGAGGGCTTGGGCTAGATGACCTTTTGGGTCCCTTCCTGCTTCGAAATCTTAAGATAAATAGTATCGGGGTTAGAATCACAGCTGTGGTTTCTCTCCTAGGGGTTTAGGTATAGAGGAAACTTAAACAAGAGAAAGTAGGTAAAACACTATGTAAATGTCAGCTGTCCACATAAAGAGGGAGAAACTGTGATTTCCCCAGTGTGACAATTCCCAGCACTGATAGCAGTCACGATCCATTTATAATTTATAATCTTAGAAAGTTGACCGAGCCAGCATTGAGGTCACTGCCTGTAATCGTTTTTCCTGAGGCTTCTACATTGCTTGAGCTCTGGAGTTAAGAACTGTAACCAGATAGGCCAATTGGACCAGCTTTAAGACTGGTACCAATATGGTGAACCACCTGGGAGCGAGGAGCCACTAGGATGCCTCGGGAGGCCCACGCTGGCCCAGGTAAGAAGCAAAGGAGGTCAAAGATCTCTTGCCAATCAGTGGTAGGGATGGGATGGGCCCATCAGTGGCTCTTGTATTTCAGACTTGGACAAGATGTGGAAATCCAGTCAAAGGAAAGGCAGAAAGGGGGGTGGTTGACCAAGATGGATTGTGTCTTCCCTACGGTCACACAGCTAATAAGCATCAAGTGTAGGATGTGAATCCAGGTCTTGCGCTTTGAAGTCCTAGCACTAATCACCATGACACGTTACGTTATCCAAAATGGAAATAATATTGCACTGGCCACTTCACAGTATTGTTGTGTGAAAGTGCATTGTAAATCTTAAAGTTCTGTGGAAGTGTGAGTTCTCCTTATTCTTCCCCCACTGGGAATATGTGCTGCTTGAGACTGTGAACATCAGGCAAAGTTCTTAACTTTAAATATATACATATATATGTATATATATATACATATTTAGTAACTACTTCAAAATATATATATATAATATACCTTATAATATATATACTTTAAAACATATTTTAGTAACTACTTCATCGTAATTGGTTCCCTTCATAGCATAATCCTGTGTATTTATGCACTTAAAACATTCTTTGGAGGGTCTGTGGGCTTTACCAGACTTCCATAGGGGGTGAATGAGCCCAAGACCCCAAAAAGGTTAAGAATCTCTCTCATAAGGTAACAGAGAACAAAAGCAAAGAGGGAAAAGCTGGCCTTTGACAAGCTCAGATATTTTTCTTATAGAGAAAATCAGCCAATAAGACAGAGAAATTCAGAAAGGAGGTGGAATCCAACACAGAGAAGCAAAAAAAAATGAGGTTGGTCTGGAGAAAGGAGAATGCAGGGGAAGCAGGACTTGGCCCAAGAATAGACGAGAGAGAGAAATCCCCTTGAACAGAAAATAACCACCCAAAAAAAGAGAGATTCCCCCTTGGGGAAAAAAAATACCAGAGTAAAGAAATTAGCAAGGAAAAAGGGAAATAAAATAGAAGAGAGACCAGAAGAAAAATGTGGACAAAAATGAACGACTCCAAAGGCATAGTGTTGGAATGCGGTATTTATTGTGGCATTGCAGCGGCTGGCCTTCCAACATCTGCAACAACCCCGGGTGTACACAGACCCACCCAACCTAGCCCTGGCAAACCTCAAATGAATTTCCCAGAAGACCTGCAGTCAAGGCCCAGCCAACAGAAATCTTTCCTTGCCTCGCCTTCTATTTTTGTTTTCTTCCCTTTCGTCTTTTCCACTTATTTTTTTCCTTTTGTCTTTTCCCATTTTCTGTCTTCTTTTTTTCCCCCATCTTTCTTCCTATCCATCATCATTCTTTCTGGATTCTCTTTCATCCCATCTTTTTTTCTTCCTTTCTCACAAAGGCCAGTGTCCCTGGGAAATCTGACACCCCCATGAGTGGTTTGTCTGCCCCACAGACTGTGTAGGAGTTGCAGGACCATGGCCGTAGTTAGAAGGTAATGACTGTAATCGCTGAGTTCTCTGGCCAGACAGGCAAGTCTCTGGAGAGAGGGACTGCTGGCGTCAGTGAGCTGGTTTTGGGGTCTGTAAAATGGTCTGGCCTTTTTGAAGTGTGTTCTAGTGGCCTCGGGATAGATGGGCATGCCTCCAGCCCTTCAGAGACCAGGTGGAGAGAGAGCCAGCATGGCCTAGCTGGCCAGTTCCTTTGGCGGCCAACACTGGATATGAAATCTCCATGTCTTAAGATTTTACACACACACATGCATGCACGTACACATGCACTCACACACACATATGCATGCACATACACACACATGCACACGCACACACACGCACACACATGCACGCACTGACACACTTCCCCTGGGGAGTCAGAGACAACTTATGCAGAGACATTGATTCACAGCTTGTCTGAGCTGGAAGGGTATCTGGCACTTTAATGTGGGCAAAGTATTTTACATACATAATCTCCTGAGCCTCCTAACAAGATTGCAAAAGGAGGAACTGCAGGAACATTTGACAGAAGAGAGAGCTGAGGCACAGAGATAGTAAACGATTCATGTGTGGCCTCGCAATTTGAATCCAGTTCTGATCTTTTCAGTTTATAGATGATGAACCAGACCCAAAGGACTAATGGGACTTGCCCACTCTCAGGACTTGTGAGATACCAATGTGCCTATCCAGTATGACTGTGCTGTAGTGGAGACAGCACTGGGCTCAGGAGAGACTAGGCTTGATATCTCTATTCTGATATTTTACTGGCTGTTGGCTTGTGCACAGATGAGCTCTGTAAGCCTCAGTTTCCTCACCTCTAAAAAGAGTACATAGAGAAAGGGCTTATCACCCAAAAGCCACCTCCACCCATAGGGCAGTCTGGCCCTAAGGCTATTCTGGCCAGGTCTTTAGAGGTCAGTTTGTTTCTGCTGAACATGGGAGTGGAGAGGGGAAAAAAAGGTTAGGGAAGGAAGGACAAGAACAAGAAAAAAATTCTAAAGGTCAATATTGACTTTCAAGGCACTTCCTGGTAACAGAGCCCATCCCTAGGGAAAGAAATCTCATGGCTCTGCCCACTCAGGTATGTTCCCAGCCACACATCTGCCTGGGCAGCAACACATCCTTTTTTGTCTCCCTGGTTACATTTTCCATGATTTTAATTGAATCTTCTGCAATAGGCCTATTCATTCTTACTGTCCAAAATCCAAATACCTCCTAGTATTACCTCTGGGTTTAAAAAAAAAAGGTTATTAACAGATAAAATGCTGGCTATGTTCAGGACCCCGATGTGTGTGTGTTTGCACTGGTTGGGATCCCACAGTTGGGTGGTTGTGAGGACAGCCTTTCTCCAGGCCGCTGCTGGACCAGAGCTATCTCAGGCTCTCTATTTCCTTCTGAAAGGTAGTAGTTTGGATTGGAATGAGATACCCCCCCACATATCTGCCAAGTTCAACACACAACTGAGACAAACAGGGCTCTATCCATGAGAGGCCCCAGGGCCCCCAGGCTGCTCAAAGGGGGCAGTTCAGTTCCCGAATACCAAAGCCAGCCTGTGGCTGGCCTCCACAAAACAGCAGCCAGCTTCCAGACAGGAATGAATCTACTCGGCAAAAGATCAAGGGTGGGGAAGTGGGGTGGCTGGAAGATCAAGAAGGAATGTGAACTGTGGCCCTGGGAGGAAACCTGGGGGTCTGGTTTCCACTTGTTGCCTTTCATATTCACTTTTTCCCCCTTGCTTGGATACTTTCCCTTCGGCCTAAAAATAATCTCCCATAAGGTTTTTTTGTTCTTGTTTTTGTTTTAAAACTGAGGCTGCTTAGGATGTGTTTTCAGAGAGAGAGAAAGCAGAGAATGGGGGAAGAGCATCCAAGTGCTGGTGGAGGCCTAGGGGAAAGGCCCCTTTCAACACCCTCACCTCCATCCTTACTAAACGATCTTGGTAGTTTGAAGCAGCAGCTACCTAGACAAGGCCTCTGAAGCCACAGGACCAGGCCAAGAACCTTTCTACCTGCCCCCACCCCTTATGCCTGGCTTCCTCCTGCACCCAGCTCTCTCTTCCCTCTCCCAGAAAAATCATAAAAAGCTCAAAAGAGACTTGCCCCTAAAAGATAACACATCTCCTCTAGGACAGCTGCCCTCCCCTCAACTGGCTGGACCCTTGTTGGGGTTGGCTAGAGGGCTGGCCGAAGAAACGAAATCTCCAAATATTTCATATTTCCCATTACACCCAACACTCCAGTCTTCTCCCTCAATAAACCTTCAATCAGAGCTGCTAATACATCCACAAAATGGATAATTCCAGTTTGGCTTCTCCTCGGTACTGGAGAAACAAAACTTCCAAATAACACACCAACTGGGATACCTTAGTTAACTATAAAAGTTGGCTTTGAGGACTTTTTTTTGTTGTTGTTCAACTCTTTAAACAAACCAGGCTGGTAGTCTAGAGCTAGGCCATTGAATAACTCAGATGGTACAGCTAGTGACCGTCACTCATCAGCAGATTACTAGATTAGGCCTGTCCTAAAGCTCCCTTTCTTAATCAATTATTTGCCTATTAAATTGTTCTTATTAGGGGTACTTAGCAAAGGGATTTTGACAAACCCTACTGGGTCAACAGTCTTCAGAGCAAGCAGAAGGATAAACATGGAGCACAAATTATCACTTTCCTGGGCTCGACAGATGCTGTAAGAAGATATTGAAACAGAGGCCCTCACGTAAACAAGTCTAAATTCATTTTGGAAAATGCTTATTTATGCATTGAAGAGAGTGAGGGGGCAGCATGGAGTTGATAGGCTTGCAGATATAGAGCTGGGAGGGATCAGGACCCCTCCTTTTGTGGGGAAGAAAATTGAAGCTAGAGAAATATAAATGATTAGCCAAAGGTCACACAGGTAGGAAGTGGCAGAGGAAAGATGCAAACCTAGGTCTCCTGACTCCACAGCCAGTACATTTCCCACTGTATCTCAGGATGCTTTTTGTTTCTTGGTTCTGCATTTAGATGAAATGTGCATTATTGGAGTACTTACCCTGATGAACCAGGCATAGGTAGCCTGCAAGTAGAGGGGAGTTGGCCAGAGGTTAAGACTTTATGCAGATCACCCACCAAAGGAATCATTGGCATATGGGTCGTTGGAAGTTGATCGTATAAAAGCCTATTTTCCAGGTGTGCGTTCCCTTAAATGGGAATAAACCAAGTTACCTGGAAGAGCTGTAGGCTCTACCTCATCTACTTTCTTCATCCAGAGCTGGGGTGTTAATCACCTTTCCCTTTGAAATAAAGTAACTCAATCACAAATTAACAGCTTAACCTGCCTTGCCTTCTGAGCTCGGGGATTTCCAAATTCTCTAAAATCTCTCTTCCCTACTCGTTGGGGTTTAAACAAAACTCTTAAACAGAGCTCCCTCTAATTTAACTGAAGTTGTGGCTGGACAGCCAGGCTACAATACTCAAGTATAAAGACTGAGCATATGGGAACAGGGTTTGGTATGGAAATTAGATAAGGCAGAGAGCAAAGTTGATGAAATCGACTTCAGGACCACTTCATCATAATTGTACTGCCTGGTAATTAGGCTTACATACTTATGCAAACAGAATTTTAGCACAGTGGCCAACAGTAGGTGTTTAATATATGCCTATTGGATTGATCCATAGAAGTGTTATGATGAGAGAGTCAGGGAGAAAGGAAAGGAGACTGTGGCACCTTGCCCAATTCCATGCCAAATAAATATTTCTATGTTCTCCCAATGTCTGCTGCCTTACATTAAGCTAAATCGAACTAGGACTTCAGTATTCACCCCATACAGGTTAACAATAATTAAGCTTTTTGAGGGCAGGCAAGGACTGGTTTTACCTTTCTTTGTATCCTTAGCATTTAACATTGAATATTAAGCACTTAATAGTGCTTGTTGACTGACAGCTGAGCCAGGTGCACCAACAATATTCAAGTTTTATGTAGGAGCTTCCTGTTATTTTCACCTTTGCTAGATTATTTGCTGTTCTGTTATCTAGTCCTGCATTCTCTTTTCTCGGCCCTCACTGTACCCAACACCAAGAATGCCTTTCCACTACATCACGGCCTTTCAAAACTGGGCTATGATTAGTTTCCATGGGGAGATTGCTCACTCACTACCTTGAGCCTTCAATTTAAAAAATGAAACCCTATCCTTTTGCTTCCTACCTCCCTCACTTGTTCGCGCTGTTTTCTTCCTCAGATTACCTTACATTGGCCAATCTGTGTACACATTGAGTTCCTCCCAATAGAATGTATCCCAAAATGCTAGATTTTAGAGTTGGAATCAATAAATGACAGAAAAGGCACTGCAATGTTCACTATGTGTCATAGTAAGTTAAATTCTGGGGTTACAAATTGGACATCGAGACGGTCCCTGCCCTCAAGGAGCTTAAATTATAGTTGAATTTAGGAAGAGAGCTTGAAGGCCAGCCAGTCGGACCCATACCTGAAAAAGAACCCTCCCTACAATAGTAGATGAATGAAAGGGGAGCCCATTACCTTTGGATGCAGCTCAGTCCTCCCCTAGACAGCTCCCTTCCATTGTTCTTTGTTTCTCTGGGACCAAACAGAACAGTTACTCCTCTACTACATGACAGCCATCCTGTCGTCCTCATACACACACCCCCAGTCCTGTCTTGTTTTCTGTGTTGTTCCAACATTTCCAGTTCTTTTAACTGATTCTCCTGCAACATCCAACATTTACCGTCCTGGTTGTCCTTGCATGAATAGGCAGCAGGGCAGTTTAGCCCCAGAGCAAGGGGCCCTGGAGTAAAGAGGACCTGAATCCCACCTCAGACTCTTACTGGCTGTGTGACCTTGGCCAAGGTCACTTAACATCTGTGCGCCCCACTTTCCTCGGCCGTCAAATGAGGTTAATAATAGCACCTGCCTTCCAATGTTCTTGTGAGATTCAAACAAGATAAAATTTGTAAAAGTGCCTGGAACAGTACTCGGCACATAGGAAGTGCTACCTATCATTATGACTGTCCAGCTAATAAGTGGCCTTCTTGAACTATAGTGTCCAGAGTTGAACCCAGTACTCTAAATATGGTCCGGCCAGGACAGAATCAGCTCCTTGAAGGCAGATACTGTTTCTGTTCATCCTCTGTATTCCTAGGCCTTGGTTTTCAAAGGTTCTCAATACAAAGTTTTGTTGAATTTTTATTAAATAGAATTCCAACCTAGCAGGGCTCAGTGGTGTTGATTTTTTTGGTTTTGTTTTTTTAATCCTACTTCACTGAATTGCATAGTCATGTGTTTCGCACACAATTAGTCTGATTTGCTAAACCAGAGTGCAGTCTCCATGATAATTACTTCTGGACCTGCTAAGACTAATTAACAAGCAATCAGCAGACCCATAAAACCTTTTGTGGTTACCAAGTAACTGCAGCTTGTACCTTCAGCCTGTGTCCATTGTAAATTCAAGGTTTACCATCCCTCTCTCCTGCTGCCTCCCCACAGACCAGACCAGGTGGCTCACAAATTCTGAACTATAGGACCTCAAAGAGAAATATGCCCATGTGGGGAAATACTGGTTCAACCCATCATGAACCTCCCTCTTTTGTGTCCATTTGATAACGTTCGATTTTTACAAAGAACAGATAAGGGATAAAATACGAGATGCCTGGTTTTGCTCTTTTCCATTCTGGAGAGCCGGCGACTCGGGGCCGGTGTAATTCATTGGCCTGCAAAGGTAATGATGACCTTACTTCAGCAGGGCTGCCATTCCATATAATGCATTGCAAGTGAACTGGACCTGTTATCTTTTTTTGAAGATAAATCATTGAAAAGAAGGGAGGTGCACTATGGGAGTCTCTTTCTTTCTTGGCTTTCAAGAGGCAGTTCCTGTGATAAATAAACCCGAGTTCCAGTAAAATCCTGCCATTACCTTTAAGGGAATTGGGGAGGGCCTGGGTAAATTAGGGGAAGAGGAATAAATAGCCATCTAGAGGAGCACCATCATCTCATCATCACTGTGCATTAGAGGGATATAACCATGATGAGGGAATTCATCCCCGGGGAAGAAAGGAAGTGGGGGAAAGGGAAAGAAAATCAAAAAAGGAATTTGGGTTAATGGAGGAGTAGTGTGTTAAGAAAGGATATTCATAAGCTGAAGAGTATCCTGACAAGGATAACCATAATGGTGAAGGGCTCTGAGTTCATTCATGACATTTGAGAATCAATGGGAAAAAACGGGGACATTTAGCCTGGAGAAGAGGTGTATAAAAGCTGACCCCATCAGAAACCTAAGTTATCTGCAAGAAGGGATGGTTTTATTCTTTGTGTTTGTATCCCCAGAATCTGGCACATAGTAGGTGCTTCATAAATGCTTCTTGGTGATTGATTGATTGATTGATTGAATATTTGAAGGGCTGTCACAAGGCAAAAAAAATGAGCCTTTTTAAGCTTGGCCCCAGAGAGCAGAAGGAGGAAGATGGGTAGAAATGCCAGAGAGACACATTCCTTGATGTAAAAAAAAAAACAAACTTGCTGATGATTTTGTTATTGTTAAGTCGTTAAGAGTCGGGTCCAACTATTTGTGACCCCATTTGGAGTTTTCTTGGCAAAGATCTAGAGTGATTTGCCATTTCCTTCCCCAGCTCATTTTATAGGAGGATACTGAGGCAAATGAGTTTAAGTGACTTGCCCAGGGCCAGGCTACTAGTAAGTATCAGGATGATTAGAGCAGTTCAGAAGTGGAATGAGTGCCTTGAGAGGTAGTTACTAGAGAGATCTTTAAGCTGAGGGTGTGTGCAGGTAAACAGCTAACAACTAAGTGGGGATGGGGTAGGACAGGTATGCATGACACCCTCTCAAGTCGAATCTGCCTTTCTCCATCACTGTCTTAAGTCTAGACAGTCAAGAAAACAATAAATCAAGCCCCGATTTGTAGTCTTTGTTGACTTCTAAGGTATAAATGCTCATGATGAAAATTTAACAATCAGCTTGATTCGAACAGGCTCCAGCACACCCTTGTCTTTAATCAAATTACTTATCAGTGATGACTTTCTGGGAACATCTGGACCAGATGACTTCTGAGTTCCCCTCTGACTCAGAAATTCTGATTCTGGGGCGCCACAAAAAAAGGTGGGAAGCAATGGAGCTAGCAGGAAATGGGAGAAGGCAACAAATGCCCAGAATGGAGTTTTGCTCATGTATTAGACTTGTTACATTGGCTTTTCAGACTCAGATGAGACTAAGCAAAGAATTATGTGGATGTTGGAAATGAAAAAAAGATCCGGTGGAGCCTCGAAGATTCAGAATGAACAAGAAAGACCTCATATACACTAAAATATTTATGGCAGCAAAAAGCTAGAAATCAGGGATGTGAGATTTCTATGGGAATGATTATTATGTGAATGAAATACAGTCACAAGCTCACGGCTGCTTCTACTTTAATACAGTCATGCTCAATAAGGAAAAAATGGTGATTATTGGCTTTTCTTAATTGATCGAACAATAGATCCTGAGGTCAAAAAAGCTTATGATTAATCTTGTTCAAGTCCTACGTTTTATAGTTGAAGAAAGAGGCCCAGAAACTTCGTGATTCGCCCCAGGTTACACAACTAGTTAGTGAACCAAACCTAGGTCTCTCCACTCCACCAGAGAGGTTGTGGGACATGGATGTCAAACAGAGAAAATGGGACGACTCTGAAGTAATGATGACAACAGCTAGCATTTCTATAGCACCCACTGTGTGTCAGGTGCTTTACAGATATCATCTTTATGCTCATTGTAATCCTGAGAAGTAGGTGCCATTATCATACCATTTTACAGGTCAGGAAATTCCTTAGGCTTAAGGTGTCATATCTCCAGGAGGCCTCAGCGCTTGGGGGGTGGTATAACAGCACTGAGCCCTTTTGGGCCATTGACGCTTTATCTTAGGCCATCAGGTCAGCTAGCAGGGACCAATAAACGTTGACAGGTTAGGAAAGCAAAGTAGGATTAGTCCAAGGCACAAATGCTTCCTTCTAAAAGAGAGAGGAGGCCTGGGAAGAATGTCATTGGCTAAAAGTAGGGGTAGAAAGGGCCAGGCCGATGAGAAAGCAAGCAGGAAAGTCTTGTCTGCTCCACAGTTTTGCTTATGGCCAACCTTACACAGCAAAAATAACTTCAAAAACACCATATAAATAAATATAATACTATATATCATGTAAATTGCTGTTCAGTCATTTTCAGTCATGTCCAACTCTTCATGACTCCATTTAAGGTTCTCTTGGCAAAGATACCAGAGTGGTTCGCCATTTCCTTCTCCAGCTCATTTTACAGATGAGGAAACTGAGGCAAACAGGTCAAGTGACTTGCCCCTGAGATCAGAAAAATCTTCCTGACCCCAGGCCCACTCTTCTGTCCAGTACTTCCTCTAGCTGCCTATTATACATATCTCATTCTCAAAAGGTGCCCATAAGCTTCACTAGACGGACAGAGGGATCTAAGACCCAAAAAAGTCAAGATCCTCTGCTTTAAACATCGAAAGGAAGATACATGCTTTCCAAAAATATGGAAGAAAGCTTATAGATTAAATAATCAAACCTTTCCCAATTAAATATTTTGATGTGGACAGAGGGCCACCAATCTTGGAGTCAAGGAGAATTGGTTCTTGCTATTATTATGGATAAATCACTTAATCTTCAGTGTCCTCTCCTCAACCTTCCCCCCAACTCCCAGGTGACTAAGACTATAGGCCACCATGAGTTATTAATCTTCAAGAGTGAAAGGAGTTTTCTCACTGGGAATTCTCCATACAGATGAAACCACAGGATCACTGCTCCCTAGAAAGGTCTTCCATATAGATAAAGATTCTGGGTGAAGGCCTTTCTTAGATTTCTGGTAACCTATTTCCAAAGAGTTCTCTTTCACACAATCTCCTAATCCTACAATTGATCCTCCTACCTTATGAGACCACAAAGGAAAAGGGTTTTGTGGAATGATGCAGAAGGGACCCAACACCACTGTTCCCTCTTCTCAAAAAAGGCAGAGAATTGTGAAATCTAGTAAAGGCAAGAATTTGAGAGTCAGTCACGAAGACCTATGTCCAGATCCCACCTCTAACACCAGCTGTAGTGACCCAACCATTGGCCGATCTCAACACTCTGCCTCGTCCATGCAATAGGACCAAGAATACTTCACGGGCTTTTGTTTGGGTGGGGCGGGGCACTGTGTATAAAGCATTTTGCAAACTTCAGAAGTCTTTATACATTTCTATTATTATTATTATTATTGCTATTTAATAATGAGGGTAGTTGGCAGATTTCATCACAACCTCCGTGTGACCCCATGTCTGTTTTTCTCTTCTGTTTGTATCCTCACTGCTCGTTTGCTTGCTCTGCCTTTGTGCAATTTGGAGGTGGATATTGTTCAAGGGAGGGAATTAGCTCCCCAAGAAAGCCCTTCCTTGCTCAGCTCCCTTCAGAAGGAGAGGCCCCGCTGAAGGCATCTGCTCGGTTTGGGGTTCTTTTCTCATTAAATCCTACACACTGTACTTGCGGAACAGTCAGTGCCGTTTTCTTCAGATTAGCATCTCTAAATTAATTTTGTGTTTCGCAAACTTGCATAAACATGTTTGTTCAGCAGACCGGATGGAACCCTTCGAATCAGGTACAGAAAACAAAACGACAGGACGCGAAAACCTCTAAGCTCAAACGCTGACTTAATTCATCCACTGCAAGAACCCTTGTTTCATTATTCTTCGTCTCTGACTTTCCTTTTCTGTAGGATTCACAGGCCCTGCTAAGCTTCTGCAAATAATCAAATGTTGCTGCTATTGAAATATAATATTGATAATCCTCCCCAGAGCTTATGTGGGCTTCTTCTAAATTGGGTAAGGAGGATTACAAAGCAGCAGAGGAGAAAATAAGGGAAATGGAAGCAAGCTTTCATTTAAAATCCGTTGATAGTCTGCAACCCCCATTTTGCTAACCATCCTCTCCTCACAGGGGTTTTGGGGTGCCCTCCGCTACTGTCCAAAGTTCAAATGAGACCACTGGCTCTAATGATCTCTGGGACATTCTCCTATCTTTCTTAACTATGGTATCTGGTTCCCACTTTGCATCGGCACTCCAGGCCCTGCCCTCATCCTCAGGGACTTGGGCATCACATTAATTCTCCCTTCAACCCCAGACTTCACAGTTCAGTGATATCCAATTGGACTTCATTGCCACTTGGAACTGCTTGTTCCGTATTACAGATTTTCAGAATTAAGCAGTATGTCTCATATACAACCCCCTCTCTCCACTCACAGAGTCATCATCTTTCATCTGGACTGTTGCAATAGCCCCTAATTGCTATTCCTGCCTCAAGTCTCTCCCCACTCTAATCCATCCTTCAACCAGCTGCCAAAGTGTTTTTCCTAAGCACAGGTCTGACCATGTTCCCCCTCTCACTCAGGAAGCTCCAACGGTTCTCTGTCATCTCTGGGATCAAATACAATGGCTCTGATGGCATTTAAGGCCTTTCATGACCCAGCCTCTTCCTACCTTTCTGGTCTTCTTACACCTGACTTTCTTCCATGCTCTCTACAATCCCATTACATTGGCCTAATTGCTGTTCCTCACACACTATTCCGTCTCCAGACTCCCTTTGCACTAGCTGTCCTCCATGTTTGAAAAGCTCTTCATTCTCAACTTCTGCCCCTTGGCTTTCTTAAAGACCCAGCTTAAGTCCAACCTTCTGCAGGAGATCCTGGGCCTTTCCTGGCTTCCTGCTGCTAACACATTCCTTCTGACTTTACCTCCCATTAACACTATATATCTGGCATGTGTATATTAATTGTGTGTGGTCTCTCTCATCAGAATGTAAGCTTCTTAAAGGAAGGGATAGAGTTTGGGGGCTTTTTTCTTGCCTTTGTATTCCCAGCATTTACCAAAGTGCCTGGCATACAGTAAGTGCTTAATAGATGCTTGTTGACTGACCGACCTAAGCAATCATCCAGTCTAATCTGAGAAAGAATCCCCCCTTCAGCATACCAGATAAGATGTCATCTAGCTTCTCCTCTCCAGTAAGGACAAACCCATTACCAGCCAAGGGACCCATTTGATTTTCAGTAGCTCTAATCATTGAATTGACCCTACCGTCCTCCACTTGTCAGCCCTCAAAGACCTGAAGTCTGCTTTCATGACCTCTCCAATTCTTCTTGCTCTGGCTAAACATCCCATTGCTTCTCCAGCTTCTCATGCAGCATAAACTTGAGGTCCTTCGCCATCTTGGGTGCCCCCTTTTGGACATCTTTCAGGTTATCAATACCAAGGTGGACACTAGGTAGCTGTTGAAGTCCTTCCTTAGTTCTTCAATTCTGTGATCCCAAGTTATGTAGCAAGCAGTTCCAGATGTTGATGGGACTTCATATATCCTTCCCTTTTCTCAGAAGAAATGTCCCTCTTCCTTGCCAAGGTTAACCAATTCTCTTATTCAAGGTTAACCCATTGTCTTATGTCCTCGTGTTTTTCTCTCCCACATCCTGGAGGTTATTGCTTCATTCAGTAAGTAAGTATCCCTCCCTGTTCCCATGCATCATCAAATTCTTACCTTTGCCTCTCGCTACAAATATGCTCAAATCCTCTCCCTGCTGAAAAAAAAATACATTCTTTCCAAAAGAATGCTAACCTCCCTCAAAGTACTCTTTCTTCCCTTTGTTACTAAAAGAATAGACTGTTTAGTCTAGACTTTTCTACTTGTTTATTTCTTACACTCCTCCCACATGAACTTTCCTGACACAGGCCACTCTTCCCTTCTGCCCCTCTAGACCCTTTGCAAAAAAGACCCCAACTTCCTGTGCCTCTTAAATGGTTATTACAGTCCAAAGACCTTATTCTGGCACTCAATGGAGGACCTTTAAAATCTGTCCCCAAAGTTATTTTTCCAGAGTTATCTCACTTTGTTTTGTGGATAGTTTCTCATAGTGAGAACAGGAGATGACAAACCTATGTGCCCTGTTGGTAGCCCCAAAATGTCAAGGGACTTAGAAAAAGGTCTTTAGTACATTTGGTGGGGCCACCACGAAGGATTTGAAGGAAAATAGGTACGGACAGGTTATAGTCTACACTGGGCGGGGCGGGGGGAGTATTTCCCTTCCTTTTCCTGTACTCCAAACAAACCCGCTGTTCTCCAGATTTGTTCTGTGGTGTCTTGCCTCCGTCTGTTAATGTAGTCCCACCTCCCTTTTGCCTTTAATGCACTTCCAACCCACCATATTGGATTCCTACTCATTCTTGACTAGGAAGCTCAAATGCGACCATCATGAAGGCTTTGCCAAGCCTGGCAGGAAGTGATTGACCCCACCTCTGAACTCCTCTAGCACCTCTTACCTCTCTGATGACACAGGTGAAGTGTCTAACCTATTCATGGTCACACAGGTAATAAGTCTCAGGGGCAGAATTCAAATCCAGGCATCTTTTGGTCTAACAACATTCCTCTTTCCAACAAAGAGTTAATTACTCCACCCAAATCCTTCTCCAATTCTTTTTCATAAAGTAGAGGCAACTGTGGTTTCTTGACAGGTAGGCTGGGCAGCTAAGTAGAAGGTCTAATGGACTCTGCCAAGCTAGAAAGCCTTCAGTGGGGTCCTCATCATGGATAGTATGTCTCTTGTCTAAGGGCCAAACTAGCTTAGTTTCCTCAAAGTCAGGATTTATTTTCTCTCCCCTTTTAAACTTGCCTATCCTCCAAACATCCTTGTATCTACCATCCTTCCAGTCACCCAGGATTGCACCCTCAGAGTATCCTCTACTTTTCCTCTCCCTTATCCCCATATCCAACAGGTTGCCAAGTTTTGTTGGTTTTGATTTTTCCATCTCTGGATCCATTTCAGTTTTCTTCTTCTTCCCACTCACATTGGCTACTGCCATAGTTCACAACCTTATCACCCCTTACCTGCACCATTACTATAACTTCCTAATTGATTTCCTTCCTTAAGTTCCATCTGTCCCTAATACAGCCTCCATTTGGCTGCTGAAAACATTCCCTAAAGCACAGGTGTGATCATCTCACTTCCCCAATCAAAAATCCTCCATGACTCCCTATTACCTATAGGATAAAATGCAAATTCCTTGTCTTAGCAATTACATCTCCCTACACTATAATCCCAGCCCACCTCTCCTGCCATATTTCATGCTCCTTATATTCCAGCCAAATTGACTCTTCCTCAGTTTGGTGTTCCGTCTCCCATCCCCCTGCCTTTTCTGTAACACACTGCTTCCTCTTGGGATATACATTTGTTGAATTTCATTGAATTAGGGTCCTGAGTTTCATTCAAGACTCCTATGCGGGGCTCTCTCCTTCTATAAGCATTTTCTTTTGTCCCCAGATGTCTGTGTTCTCTCTTTCCTCAAATTTCAGTTCCTAGCCTTTATTAATTTGCATGCAAGGGAGCAAGCTGAAGTAGCTGGGTGACATAGTGGTTAGTGTGATGGACTTGGGAATCAGGAAAACTGAAGTTTGAATCTTGGTTCAGACACTTACCATCTGTGTGACCCTAAGCAAGTCACTTAACCTCTCATAGTTCCAGTTCCCTCATCTGCAAAATAGGTATTAATAACAGCACCCACCTCACAGGGTCATTGTGAAGACCCAAAGAGATTAGGAGAGTAAGTATTTATATAGCACCTACTATGTGCTAGGCACTGTGCTAATGCTTTGCAAATACTATCTTCTCCTCACAACACCCCTGGGAAGCAGGTGCTGTTGTTTTTGAAATGTTCACTATATGTCATAGTGAGCTAAATTCTGGGGTTACAAATTGGACATCGAGACAGTCCCTGCCCTCAAGGAGCTTGCTTTATAGTTGAATTTAGGAAGGGAGCTTGAAGACCAGCCAGTCTGATCCGTACCTGAAAACGAACCTTCCCTACTATTTACTAGATGAATGAAAGGGAGGTCATTACCTTTGGAGGCAGCTCAATCCTCCTCTGGACAGCTCCCTTCCTTTGTTCTTTGTTTTTTCCTCTGGGACCAAACAGAACAATCTAATCCCTCTACCACATGATAGATATCAAGATTACCATCCTGTCCTCATTCATTCATTGTGAGTTCTCAAATCTGCCCTGAGAGATGGAACTCCAGGCTCTTACTACAATACTATTTTTTAAAATTTATTTATTTAATATATTTAGTTTTCAGCATTGATTTTTACAAGAGTTTGAATTACAAATTTTCTCCCCATTTCTACCCTCCCCCCCACTCCAAGATGGCGTATATTCTGGTTGCCCTTTTCCCTAGTCAGCCCTCCCTTCTGTCATCCCACTCCCCTCCCATCCCTTTTCCCTTCCTTTCTTGTAGGGCAAGATAAATTTCTACACCCCATTGCCTGTGTATCTTATTTTCTAGTTGCATGCAAAAACTTCTTTTTTTGTTTTTGAACATCTGTTTTTAAAACTTTGAGTTCCAAATTCTCTCCCCTCTTCCCTTCCCACCTACCCTCCCTAAGAAGTCAAGCAATTCAACATAGGCCACATGTGTATCATAGCGCCCTGAATCAGTGAGCAGCAGCAGTTACCAGACTTCTCAACCCACAAACACCAAAGACAACAGAGAAGATTAGTGGGGAAAGCTGGGGGAGTGGAAGGAGTTCGCAGTTTGGCTACCGCCCTGGGGGCAGCGGAGGTAGGGCAGCTACAGAACTACAGCTGCAGTTGCTTCCAGTCCCAGGCCCACCTGGTGGGAGGAATTAAGTGGAGGATCAGAGCAGGAGTGAAGAGCCTGATGAAGATCTAAGTCCAATCCGGGTTGGGGGTTCTTGGGGAAGGAGGAGTGCTGGTGTGGCAGAGCTGGTGCATCCCCCCAAGTGTGAAACAGTTCTCTTAACTCCACAAGCAGACATACCCCACTGAAAAACTCAAGGATCAAGTTAGTTGGCTGGGAATATGGCCAGGCAGTGAAAACGCACCCAGATTCAGTCTCAGACTTTGGATTCTTTCTTTGGTGACAAAGAAGACCAAAACATGCTTACTACAGTACTATTAAGATCATAGAATCGCAGAATGATATAATTTTTAGAATTTGAAGGCACCTTTGCTACTATCTAGTTCAACCCATACCCCAAAATAATTGCCACTATAACTTTCCTGATGAATGTTCATCTAGGCAGAGTCAGGATTTGAACTCGGGTTCTCTGATTCCACATGTGGCACTCTTATCTGCTATACCACACTCAGTTCTCTAAGGAAGGGCTTCAAAATCATGGATGCACTCATGGAATCCATAGTCAATGATCTGAATTTGTGGTCAGAGAACCTGGGTTTGAATATTCACTCTATTTTCTGTCTCAGAGACTTTGGACAAGTCATTTCATTTTTCTAGCCTTGTTTTCTTCTTCTGTAAAAGATGGATATTGGACTAAATGACTTCTAAAGTCATTGGCAGCTCTACAAGGGCATGGAAGATGTCTATCAGTCCTCCTTTGCTCTCAACATGTGCCCAAGCTATTGTCTCTTTCAGTCATACATTTTTTGAAATGAAATCCTTTGAACACTTTCTTCTTTTTAAATACCTTGTTTGTAACAGACCACTGTGTTGCAGACCATTCACACTTACATGAGCTCCTCCATTTGCCCTTGGGTAGAATCTTGTCTTCTCTACATCTTTCAGGCAGTCGCATGATGGTAAAGATATTATCTACTGTAGGGTAATGCTTGAGAAAGCCTGCCTCTTCCCTTCTGATAACGTCACTCAGGATGCCCTCATTGTGTATATAAACATTATTATAGAAATTTCATATAGATGGAAAAGTGGGCAAATGGGTCTGTAGCTATTGATGCGCCATCAGCTTCCTTTAGGGAGAGGTGGAAATAAATATCTGAAGTTTTCCCATCCCTTTGGTAGTTTCTTCTCTCTTGAGAATCATTCCCTCAGCATCCTCAATAATTTCATCTCCTTCTACGTGGACCGCCTCCGTGTAAACTTCACCTAGTTGCTTTTCCGTCTTTGTTTCTTTCAGTTTTAATTCCACTTCCTCTATTCAGGCCTCTGACTTCACTGGGATAGAGAGTTCCTCCCATGCATAGAAAGATTTTGTGCCACCTGTTATCTTAAAGAGTTGCTTGGGGGGTGGGGGTGGGGCGGAACCAAGATGGAAGCTGAAAAGCAGGGACTTGCTCAAGCTCTCCCCCAGGTCCCTCCAAATGCCTGTAAAAAATGTCTCTGAACAAATTCTAGAGTGGCAGAACCCACGAAATAGCAGAGGGAAGCAGGGCTCCAGACCAGGAAAGCCTGGATGGTGACTGGGAAGGGTCTATCTCATGGAGCTCGGAGCAGAGCAGAATGTGGGCTGCGCCAGGACCAACCAGACTGGGAGCCAGGCAGAACAGGTGGTAGGGCCCTAAACCATTGAGCTGTGGCAGTTACCAGACTTCTCAAACCACAAATACCAAAGACAACAAAGCAGGTTAGTGGGGAAAACTTCTGGATCAGAGTGAAAGAAGTGCAGTCAGCCTCAGCCCCCAGGGCACAGAAGTGGTGCAGCTCTGAGACTGCTTCCAGAGCTCCAGCTGCAGTTGTTTCCAGCCCCAGGCCCACCTGGTGGTAGGAATTAAGTGGCGGATCAGAGCAGGAGTGCAGGGCCTGTTTAAGATCTGGGTCACAGTCCTGGTTGGCTGTTCTTGGGGGAGGAGGAGCGCTGGTGTGGCAGAGCTTACTGTGTAGAAGTAGCTCTGAAAACAACACCACAGCCCCTAAAGCTTGGGACAAAGTACTCTCTACTCTACAAGCAGTCATACCTTGACAAAAAGCTCAAGAGTCAAGTAGTTGACTGGGAACATGAACCAGCAGTGAAAATGATCTCAGATTCAGACTCAGGTTTTGGAATCTTTTTTGGTGACAAATAAGACCAAAACATACATCCAGAAGAAGTCAACAAAGTCAAAGAGCCTACATCAAAAGCCTCCAAGAAAAGTATGAATTGGTCGCAGGCCATGGAAGAGCTCAAAAAGGATTTAGAAAAGCAAGTAAGGGAAGTAGGGGAAAAATTGGGAAGAGAAATGAGAGTGATGCAAGAAAATCATGAAAAACAAGTCAATGACTTGCTAAAGGAGACCCAAAAAAATACTGAAGAAAATAACACCTTAAAAAATAGACTAACTCAAATGGCAAAAGAGCTCCAAAAAGCCAATGAGGAGAAGATTGCCTCAAAAGGCAGAATTAGCCCAATGGAAAAGGAGGTCCAAAAGACCACTGAAGAAAATACTACCTTAAAAATTAGATTGGAGCAAGTGGAAGCTAGTGACTTTATGAGAAATCAAGATATTATAAAACAGAACCAAAGGAATGAAAAAATGGAAGACAATGTTAAATATCTCATTGGAAAAACCACTGACCTGGAAAATAGATCCAGGAGAAATAATTTAAAAATTATTGGACTACCTGAAAGCCATGATCAAAAAAGGGCCTAGACATCATCTTTCAAGAAAATATTAAGGAGAACTGCTCTGATATTCTACAGCCAAAGGGTAAAATAGAAATTGAAAGCATTCACCAATCGCCTCCTGAAAAAGACCCCAAAAAGAAAACTCCTAGGAATATTGTTGCCAAATTCCAGAGCTCCCAGATCAAGGAGAAAATACTGCAAGTAGCCAGAAAAAAACAATTTGAGTATTGTGGAAACACAATCAGGATAACACAAGATCTAGCAGCTTCCACATTAAGGGATTGAAGGGCTTGGAATATGATATTCCAGAGGTCAATGGAGCTAGGATTAAAAGCAAGAATCACCTACCCAACAAAACTGAGTATAATGCTCCAAGACTTTCAAACTTTCTCAATGAAAAGACCAGAGCTGAATAGAAAATTTGACTTTAAAACACAAGAATCAAGAGAAGTGTGAAAAGGTAAACAAGAAAGAGAAAACATAAGGGACTTACTAAAGTGGAACTCTTTTGCTTACATTCCTACATGGAAAGATGATGTGTGTAATTCATGAGACCTTTCTTAGTACTGGGGTAGTTGAAGGGAATATACTTATACATAGACAGAGGGCACAGGATGAGTTGAATATGAAGGGATGATATCTAAAAAAATTAAATTAAGGGATGAGAGATGGAGAAAGGGTGAGATAGAATGGGGTAAATTATCTCACATAAAAGTGGCAAGAAAAAGCAGTTCATTGGAAGGGAAAAGGGGTCAGGTGAGGGGGAATGAGTGAATCTTGCTCTCATTGGGTTTGATTTGAGGAGGGAATAACATACATACTCAATTGGGTATCATACCCCACATGAAAGTAGGGGGAAGGGGATAAAAAAGAGGCCACGATAGAAGAGAGGGCAGATGGGGGGAGAAGTAATCAAAAGCAAACACTTTTGAGAAGGCACAGGGTCAAAGGAGAAAATTGAATAAAGGGGAACAGGATAGGATGGAGGGAAATATAGTTAGTCTTTCACAACATGACTATTTATGGCAGTGTTTTGCATAATGATATGTATGTGGCCTCTGTTGAATTGCTTGCCTTCTTAGGGAGAGTGGGTGGGGAGGGAAGAGGGGAGAGAATTTGGAAGTCAAAGTTTTGAAAGCAGATGCTCCAAAAAAATTTTTTTGCATGCAACTGGGAAATAAGATATACAGGCAATGGGGCATAGAAATCTATCTTGCCCTACAAGAAAGTAAGGGGAAAAGGGATGAGGGGGAGGGGAAGAGGGGGTGATAGAGGGGAGGGCTGACTGGGGAATGGGGCAATCAGAATATATGCCATCTTGGGGTGGGGGGAGGGTAGAAATAGGGAGAAAATTTGTAACTTAAAATCTTGTGAAAATCAATGCTGAAAACTAAAATATATCAAATAATAGAGTATGGAATTTAAAAGAAAAGACTTGCTTGGGGAATGCATTGAGGGAGAGTAACAGTACCATACTTAAGATGGCAGCCAGAAGGAGGCTGATGAAGGTTCTTGAAGAAATCTGCAAATGTGGAATGAAAAACTTCTGTAACATCCAGGTTGATGATGCTAATTTATTGTCCTGTCAAGGCCTGTCCTGACAAGCCTCCACATGACAAGAAAACCTTCAGAATGGAAGTCAGCTTCCCAGCAAAGTGTCCATTCAGATCACCTAAAATCACATTAAAAAAAAGATTTACCACCTTACTAGCATTGACAGAAGAGGGTAATTAGTGCCACTAATTAGTGCTAAAAACTAGAAGATATCAACTAAAACTGACCAAATCTTCCAGTGCCTCCTAGTATTGGTGGAAAATCCTTCCCCTGAGCACCCATTTCAGGCTGGAAGAATACTGGAAGGATTGTAAAAAAAATCTGTAAGAACACTGAAGAGCTTATTTTTTTAATGTGGAGGAAAGCAACGCAAAGACTAAAATATTCCATGATTAATTCTTATTAGTATAATCACGGGATACCCAGAGCAGTATATTTCAAATACCCTGCAAAATATACTTCTGGAAAATTGATAGATGCTACCACTTGCTGTTAACTTGTGGCATCTATCAACTTTCTAGTTTTCTTAATCAAAAGTGGTCGGGGGGGGGGCAGCTAGGTGGTGCAGTGAGTAGAGCACTGGCCCTGAAGGTGGCCAGGCCAGGAGGACCTGAGTTCAAATCCGGCCTCAGACACTTGACACACTGACTAGCTGTGTGACCTTGGGCAAGTCACTTAACCCCAATTGCCCTGTCCTCCCCCCTGCAAAAAAAAAAAGTGGTCTAGGGAAACTTCAAAGAAAGGATTGAAGTGTTAAGGGATTTTTTAGTGTTGCCTGGGGCATTGAGGCTAGATGACTTACCCAGGGTCACTTGGCTAATATGTCTTAGGTAGAGCTTGAACACAAGTCCTCATGATCTTGAGGCCAGCTCTCTGTCCACTGCACCACTCTGTCTCTCCAGTGTTACAGAAATATTTGCATTTATTCATTCCATCTCTTCTCTACTTATCATACTTGCAGTCAGATCATGAAATTTACTTGGGAAAGCACTACTTTGTTGGTTCTCACACCCACCTTTTTCTGATTCTTTCCTTTGCTTTGCTTTGCTTTGTCTCACAGGACGATAGCGCTCATAATTTTCCATAAGATTTTATAAAAGAATTTATGTTCTATAGTATTGCCTTGGCTTCCGTATTGTTCCACTTAACAAGCGAGTCAAGTTCACTGACCAAAGTGGTTTTGGGGTTGTTTGGTCTTTTCACTGAGGTGATCAATTTATAACCGTTAAATGTCTGTGTAAATGATTATAACTGGTATTGGTGCCCTTTTCCTCCATCCATTTTACCATTTTGGGGGGATGTTAATAACATATTTAATTGGGGCAACTAGATGTCGCAGTGGATAGAGTACCAGGCCTGGAGTTAGGGGGATGCATCTTTCTGAGTTCAAATCTGGCCTCAGACACTTACTAGCTGTCTGGCCCTGAACAAGTCACTTAACCCGGTTGGCCTCAGTTTCCTCATCTATAAAATGAGCTGTAGAAGGAAATGGCAAATCACTCTAGTATCTTTGCCAAGAAAACCCCAAATGGAGTCATGAGGAGTCAGATATATCTGAAAACAACTGAACAACAAAACTTGTTTGATTAGATCAGATTGAAGTTTCTAAGCATATCTTTTTAAAATTCTTAGTCTTCTGGCTTTAATTTTGATTTTTCCTCAAAAAAACGTCGCTGGTCTAACTCTACACAGACAGTTACTTCAGAAATGAACAACGTAAGTAATGTTATAATGTTTCATTTTTTGCAATGTTATTTAGTGCTTTCTATATCTAGGGCCATACAATTCTTTTCTTGAAGAAGGTTTTTATAATATATAAACATGAGGCTTTGTGTAATCTTTAAATCTTTGACCTCTCACATTTCTTTCTCTTGAACCATACTATCCAACGTTTTTCCATCAACCTTTCCAGCTTGCACCTTTGCATTAAAGTTACTGAATATCAAAGCACATTGATTCAATTTGGAAGGTCTTATCAAGGCCTTCATAGAATTTCTTTACTTCTTTTACCTCTGAAACAGATGTTGGCATATAAACTACAGTTATTTTCATGGTGATCTCTTTGCTAATACTTATCATAAGTGTGGTAACTCAAGATGAACAAATGTCCCATGAAGCAATGTTTCTTGTTGCCTTTGGATGCACAATGAAATCAAATCTTCCAACTCCTTTGTTATTCTCTCTAAGGAGAACCTTTGAACCTTCTTTCTACTTAGCTGTAATTTCCTTCTCCTGTTTTTGTTATAGTGAGAATGTCAAGATTGATAGAATTTAATCCCTTCAGTTAACATGTCCCCTCATTGGTCACTGAACAAGGATCTCAAATTTAGAAGATCAACAACTAAGTTATTGCTTTAGAAGTAGTTTAAGAACTGTGTGATTATTCTCATGCTCTGATTTATTCCTTACCACTCTGTCATCATCACTGTAGAACAGGGTGACACACAGGAACAAGGGCCATTTTGGACTGTCCTTTGTTTCATGGATTGGTGTGGCCAAAGAATTGGTCACCAAATGGCCAGCCTAGTGGCTCACAAGCCTCTCTGTACTTAGCCAAGCCCACATCACTGAGACTGGACTTGAGATCTTTCCAATGTGGTAGAACTTTCCAGAACTTGTATTCAGTTAGCACAGCCTTTGTAACCCATGGCCATCTTCATCACCATCAGGATGAGGGATGCGATTTGCATGCAGCGTACAAGTCATGCCATTGCCTCCCACTTCTTCCTTTCTCCTGGCTAGGGAAAAAGAGGACCAGAGAAGCTGGCGAAGAATGAGGTGGATAAAAAAGAATAGCTCTGTGTCTTTACTAGAGATCGAAAAGCAAAAAAGAAACTGGGAATAGGATGAGGCTTTGATAGAAAGTTAATAGCAGGAGAGAGAGGGAGAGAGAGGGAGAGAGAGAGAGAGAGAGAGAGAGAGAACATCTCATGAGGCAGTTACGTGAATATCTAGAACACAGTTCTATGAGTTCCAGCGGGTCTGTGAACTTGGATGGGGGAAAAAAATCACATTATTTTCAATAACTTCAAGCATTTCCTTCAGTTAAAAAAAATAGTTATTCTGAGGTTTTGCCAGGCTGCCAATGGGGTGGGAGTCCATGACCCAAAAAGCATGAAGAGCCCCTGATCTAGAATGTACCTGTGTAGATGCAGTGGCAAAAAATGTTATCTTTGGACTTTAAGGATCTACATTCAAAGTCTTATCTGGGTGACCTTGGGAAAGTCACTTAATTTTCTGGGCCAGCGTTTTTTCATCTATAAAATGACAGCTTTGAACTAAATGGCCCGTCTAGCTCTGAACCAATGACCCCTTTGAAAGATCAAAAAAGAAGAAAGTAGTTTCTCTGGTGAGAAACAGTGGCCAGCTAATTGCTCTGGTTCCCTTAGTCAGCTAGGGTTAAGAATATGAAGAAAAATTACTAAGTTGGTTTTGAAAGACTCGTTTTTCTTAAAACTCCCCCCCCAAAAAAACCACAAAACTTGCTCAAGACAAAGTAAAAAAGGAAGATCATAGGATCTTAGATTCAGAGTTAAAAGAAAACTTAAAAGGTCAAGTGATCCAGCCTCTTAGTTTTCTTTATTGTTTTAAATTTTTTTTTAATGTTTTGAACTTAACAGACACTGAAAAAACTGTGAGCATTTCATCAAACCTTTCATTGTACAGATGGGAAAACCGGGGCCCAGTTGAATGCTTTTTCTTGCTATTAACCTGGAAAACCATCAGTCAGATTTTCCCCACAGAATGTCGTTCCCCAACTAAGGCAGCTTAGGTCTGGCTGGACTTCCCGTCTGTCCCTTCGGCTCATTAACATTCACCAATACTGACTCAGGGTGGAAGCCACAGAGCCAAGGTGCAGTGTGGAAAGAACACTGAATGTCTGGCCTGAGGCCCTGTGACATAGTGTCCTTAGGATTTCAGAAAGCTCCTGCCACAAGCCCTTCGGATGCCCCAGTGAAAAGGCCCATTTGACTCTCCATCGTCCAGAAGAGTGGGGGACTGAATTTTCTCTAGCCTTCAGTCACCCGGGGGACTTCTTCTGCTGTCATCATTCCTACCTCCTACCTCATGTGCCCTCTGTACCCACATCATTCTTCTTTGTCCCCTCTCTCTCTCTCCTTTTCCCTACCCATGGGAAAGGAGGAGGTGGATCTGGGAAAGCAATCTTCCAGTCCCTAGCATCGGCAGCCAGCATAAGGCTGCTTTAATTGTGCCCTGGAAATGTGGATTTAGCTGGAGTTCAGAGCAACAGGGAGTGATTTTATTTAACATGGGCAATTTCAGAGAAACACCCTCACAATGCTTGAAGACATGCAAGCCTGACCTTTGAAGAGCCACTAAAACAATTCTTTCTTGTGGTGTTTAATTTCCACTCCCTCCTAATTTATTCCACACACAAACTCCGTTAAAATACCATGGTGGGGTTTGGCTGCATTTGAAGAGTTGCAGCCGAATATCAGAGGAGGGGCTCATTGGGTCCCATTGGGGAAGGGGACAGACACAAAACTGGCCAGATTGTTATTTCATGGTGCCTGATTGGAGCCCTGACTTAAAAAACCTTCAGAGGAGGCCAAAAACTCCATTGCTACTCCACTCCACCCCCTTTTTTCTTCCCTCTCCTGAACATAGAATCAGGAAATCAAAGAATCATAAGGCCAAAAGAGATCTCAAGAAATCATCTGATCCATACTCTTCCTTCAGGCAACTAATGTGCAAACCAATGATTCTGTGCTTCTTGGGAGTCTGGACTCACATCACTGTTCATTTTGTTTGCTTACCCTATAATTATTCAATTTTTTTCAATTAAAGCAAACCAAAATTAATTTTGTTGTGACAACTGCACTATTCCCCTTTAAGATAACTGTATCCCCAGAGTATCACAGAATTCAACTTGGGAACCTCTGGCCTTAACCATGGCTTATGAGAAATGTAACAAGGTAGGAAAAGCATCCCGAAAAAGTCAAAATGAAGGGCTGGATTTGAAAGTAGCCTCAGTGACGTGGTCCCTTATTCAGTTCAAGTCAACAAAAACTTCCTAACAATTCTTGCTACAAAGTGGGCTTTCTAGAATGGTATGGATTCTCTCTCTCTCTCTCTCTCTCCCTCCCTCCCTCCTTCTCCTTCTCTCTCTCTCTCTCTCTCTCTCTCTCTCTCTCTCTCTCTCTCTCTCTCTCTCTCTCTCTCTCTCTGTCTTCAAGAGGGATTATACAGACACTTTTGGGATATGATGTACAGGGGGAATTCTTGTTCAGGCACAGGTTGGACTAATCTTCAAGGTCGTCCCTTCAAATTCTCAGATCCTGGGAAATATTTATTAGATGCCCTTTATGTGCAAAGCAGGATGAATGGTTAGGATGCAATTCATATCTTCAAGCTATTTGTGGTCAGGTTGGAAGGAAGAACAAAGGCGACAAGCTTAATAAATGTCGATTGACTGATTAAGAACCTACTGTGTGTCAGGCGCTGTACTAAGTGATTTTCAAATATCGCATTTAATCCTCACCACAACCATGGGAGGCAGATAATATTATTATTATACCTGTTTTATAGGTGAGGAAACTGAGTCAGAGCAGTTCAGTGACTTGCCTAGGGGTGACACAGCTAGCCAGATTTGAACTCTGGTCTTACTGCCTCTTGAGGCAGCTAGGTGGCTCAGATAGAGTTCTGGGCCCACAGTCAAAAAGATCTGAGTTCAAATTCAGGCTTAGATACATATTAGCTGTATGATCTGGGCAAAGTCACTTAACCTCTATTTGCCTTAATCCTCCAGAGAAGGAAATGACAAACCATGCCAGTACCTTTGCCAAGAAAACCCCATGATGGGGGTGATGAAGAGTTGGACATGACTGATCCCCTCAACGATAACAACTCCCTGAGTCTAGGCCCGATGCTCTGTTCTCTATCCACTGAGCTACCCAACTGCCTACCTAGAGAGATAAGACATTCACCCTGATCCATGGACTGACTTGTATGTATAATCCCGGAGCCTATCATGGTCCATGGCACACAGTAGCCATACAATAAATACTTGTTAATTGAATGATTGATATGTAGTTTCATCTGCATGAATACTTTGTGGGGATCATACCCCCTTTGTGCTCATTCCACCATTTTGTACTACTTCGGTCCATGTTCTCACAATGGAAGACACTCCTTGATTTCTCTTGACATCATGAGGATACCGGCAGAGCCTATGGGCTCTCTCTCAGTTCTTCCTGACTCTCACCGGAGAAACAGCCCATATTTTTTTGGTTATGTATTTTTTTGATGACATTCTGAACATTCCTCATCCCATGATTTGTGTAGCATCCTGTTCATGCCTGCCATGTTGCTCTTTGAGCCATCATTTGTTTGAGTTCTTCAGAGATGTAAGAGTTCTCATCTCATCCCATCTCATCAATATTCATATATTCCCATGGATCTCAGTAATCTGGAGATTCCCCCTAGTCAAGCATATCACAACCCATCTATGTCCACCCTACTTGGGCAGTTCTTGTCCGTGGCCTCCTGTACATTCACAAAAGGGAATCTGCTTAGAATTCTAAAGCACCTCCCTCGATGTCTGGATTATTAAAAAGATGGGCCTTTGCTTGATGGAGAAGTTGGGGGCCCTTTAAAGAAATTTGCAGTTTCCCAACGGCAATCCAGCCTCCTCTACTCGCTCTTCAATCCTGCATACAAATCACTGGAATAGAAATATGAACAGCACCATGAGGACATTTCCTAAAGATTAGCTGAAAGTGTGTCTTGTCACATAGGAGGCATCTAGTCAATGTTCATTAGTCAGCCCACAGTACCAAGCAGCCTGAATTGAGCCCCTATTCAGTGCTAGCTCAGTGCTTGGCAGTGTGGGAAAATATAGGGAAGTGGGAAGCAGGGTGGCACTTGAAATAATAAATATATATATGTATGTATACATAAAATGAATACACACACGCACACACGCACACACACATATACATATATCTTATTTCAGGACACTCCCTGCCTTCAGAGAGCTCACATTCTAATCGGAAGACAACATGAAAACAATTATGTTTGTCCATGATATATATGGTGTAACTGAGGTAATTCTTAGGGGTAATACACTTGCAAAGTAATTTGGAGAGTGGGTAAGACCTAGGAAAGACTCCTACAGAAGGTGAGGCTTAAACTGAGATTTCAGGGCAATCAGGAGGCAGAGGGGGAGGAAGGAGAACATTGTAGGCATGAAGGACAGCCGTGGCAAAGTCATGGATCTGGAAGCTGTGGAGTGTCCTGTGGAAGGAATAGCAAGGCCAATGTCTCTGTAAGCGTCCTTATGCAACAACAACAGCATGCTCTTATTATACCTGGGACTTTGCTTTTTCTGAGGTCTCTGACACCCATCCCTGTGGTCTGCCATCTTTGTTCATTGTCTTTTGATCCAGACTAGCCCCCATCTTCAGCTCCTTTCACCAAAAAATAGGCCCCTTTGGCCATGCCCTCCCCACGAATGGCTAAGGACAGCAGGCCTGCTGCAGAATGATTCTTGTCCCCTCGGGCAGCCCCCTACCTCATGCCTCTCATCATCCCCTCTAGGCAATTCACAGACTGTCATCAGCTCTGACCTTTGCCAATCACCTGTCCCTGGCTGGACAAGACAGCGGCACTCCCAGATCTCCACTGGGCTGCGTGAAAACACCAATAGACTTGTTGCCATGACTACCCTCATGCTCAGGGATGCCAAGAACATTGTTTGGGGCCCAAAGGTATCTGTGTGTAACCTGAACAGGCCTCTTATCTCATCGAAGTGGGGCTCAAATACAGTTTCAGAGGGAGAAGTGTGAGTTGCACACATAGGCTATGTGTGCAAATTCCTTTCACAGTGACCCCCCAAAGTCCCACCTACAAATCCTGCTCAGTTTCTTCCGACTTGAGTGTTCGCTTCACAGGTAAATGCAAGCTACTACATCAGGACACAGGGCAGGACACGTACACCGCAAAGGAATCTGGGCATCCCTCGCGTGCCTGGGCTGCTAGTGCTTCCCCCTTCTCAGATCACCTGGTTGCTTTTTCTGCCTGGATGTTGTATTCCACGGTAGAATGTAGGCTCTGAATGGCTGGGCTTGCTTCCTTTTTTGTCTTTTTGTCAGTCTATCAATGAACCCAGAGAAAAGGCCAGATAGGAGCTGAATGGTTGGAGTGAAGGTCCAGCTCTGCCTCTTGAGATCTCTCAGGTCTCTATATAGCCTTAGGGATGACCTCATCTTTCTGGCCTCAGTTTCCTCATTTGTAAAATAAAGAAGTTGGGTTAGTTGACCTCAGAGGTCCCTTCAAGCTCCATATTATGGAACAATGATTCACAGGAGGAGATTAATTCTAGAAAGCTTGTTAAATTGAAATGACTTAACATTCCTCACCATCTTTTTAGGGGTAAGGTATCTGAGCTTCTTTTCATTTTAAAAAGTTGTAAGATTTGTGAAACATGATAGAATTGACACAGTGCTGAGAAGTTCTTTCTGGATGTAAGTGAGTCTCTGGGTCTGTAAGCAGCTTAGAGGGAACCCTGATTGTCAGGTTGAACTTGTATTTTTGCCCTTTTTTAAGGGGGGCAGAGAGAAGCCCAAGGCAGCCATTTTCCTACTGCATCCAGGCTGTTTCTGAAGTGGACTGGAAAATCTTCATTAACCCTGAAACCTGAAATCAATACAGCATAGAGACAGTAGCCTTGAGGCTTCAGTGAAGGGATTAAAATAACTCAGGGAAGGGTCCTCTTAAAGGGATAGGGAGAGCGTACCAAGGCCAGGCAACGTCACTATTGTCCCGAGGCTGTCATCTCTGAGGCAGTCCTGGAAGAAAAGAGGGCCTTATCCCCAGGAAGCATTTTGGAGTGGATAGAAGAGGCTGGAGGGGTGGCTGAAAAAGGGCCCGTGATCTTGAGCTGTATGGAGAGAATCATGATTTCCGGGGATAAAGAAGTCATAGATAATGCCCAAGTACTCTGCGCAGGTCAGATATATTTGAGGTATCATGTTCAGTTCCGGGAGTAAGATTTTAGGAAAGGCATCGGTAAGCTGGGCAATTTGATTGATGTGGGATCATAGACTGAGAGCTGAAAGGGACCGTAGAAGCTACCGAGTCTGACTCATTTTACAGATGAGGAAACTGAGGCAGACAGGTTAAGTGGCTTGCCCAGGGTCACACAACTAATAAGTTTCTGGGGCCAAATTTGAACCCAGGATCTATGACTATCCATTATGCCATACATGATCAGAGGAAGGCAACCAAGGATGACATGGGGATGTTTAATCAATCAGTCATTCAACCAATAAGCATTTAGTAAGCACCTACTATGTTCCAAGAAGCAATGTGGCATAGTAAATAGAGAACTGGTCTGGTTATTGGGAAAAATCTGGGTTCAAGTCCCACCTGCGTCCCATACTGGCTGTGTGACCCAAGTCATATCAAGACACATTTTTCAATGCTCCAGACAATTGTAAGCTGGAGTTAAGGTGTCATCTTGCATTGGTAGAGTTTCCTCATCCAGGAGTTCTATGTGTCTCTCTCTGTCTTTCTGTCTTTTCTCTGTCTGTCTGTCTGTCTCTGTGTCTGTCTATCTCTCTCTGTGTCTTACTCTCTTTCTCTCTCTCTCCTTTCTTTCTTCCCCTCTGTCTCCCCCTCTTTTATCCCCTCTCTCCTTCCATCTCAGCAGACAGGCCAAACCACATGAAGGGTAGCCAACAGGCCTCAAATCTGCTGGTGAGTTAGGGGATATCTACCCCAAGCTTATGAAGACCTCCCCAGCCAGAATGGGCCAATGAGAACAATTTGTTCCAACACAGGAAAGCGACTAAAGCATGAGCTTGGTCAGACATTGAAGATGCCAGGGTCATCACTGCATCCTGGACCATTGCCAGGATTGCTAAAGAATAAGGTCACAGAGCGGAGAGAGAGAAGAGGGCTCAGAGCAGAGCTTTATTTAGGCATGTGAAGAGAAGATTCAGTGGGACGTACCTGTGACCTAGTGGATCTCAAGAAGGAAGAAAAAGGTGGCTGGCCAGGGATTTATTTGTTGGGCCCTAGAGGATGAAAGCAGGAGCACAATGTGGACCTTGCAAAGAGTCAAATTTAAGTAAAACTCTCTACAATTACAGCTATCTGAAAGTGGGATGTGCTGCCTGGGGAGGTTTTGGAGAAAAAAGCCAAATGGCCTGGATATGTTGTAGAAGATATTTCTATTCAGGTATGGGCTCCCTTCCCACTCTGACATTCACCTGGTAGCTTTAATATATATATATATATATATATATATGTATGTGTGTGTATATATATATATGTATGTATGTATAATAGTAGGTGCTTAATAAATTCTTGTTTATTGATTAATAACTTTGACCCCTGTCAAAATGCAAATAAACCTTGAAAGAGTAATACTTTAAAGCCAGAGGTGTCAGACATGTAGTACATTCCAGAGGGGGCTAACCAGATTAAAATGTAAATGGGAAATATTTAACAGAATAAATAAAAATACAATAGAAGATAGATAATGTTAACATGTGGTTTTCTAAGTCATTATATGGCTTCTAGGATCCTTATGTATGCATTAGTGGCCCCTATTTCTATTTGAGTTTGCTGTTCAGTTGTTTTCAGTTGGGTCTGACTCATCCTGACCCTATTTGGGGTTTTCTTGGCAAAGGTACTACAGTAGCTTGACATCTCTTTCTCCAGGTCATTTTGCAGATGGAAGAAACTGAGGCAAATGGGTTAAGTGACTTGTCTAGGGTCACACAGCTAGTAAGTGTCTGAGGCCAGATTTGAACTCAGTCTTCCTGACTTGTTCCCTCGCTTTATGTATCACGGCGCCACCTAGCTGCCCCATTTGAGTTTGACACCACTGCTTTAAGCCATCCCCAGCTCGCAGGCCTCCTATGGCTCCCTATTACCTCCAAGATCAAATATGAAATTCTCTGTTTGACTTTTAAAGCCCTTAACAACCTAGTCCCTTTTCCCCTTTCCAGACTAATTATGGTTTACTCCCTTCCACAAATTTTACAGTTCGGCAACATCGGCCTTCTTGCTTCAGCTCCCACCCAGCGCTCCATCTCTTACCTTTTCTCTAGTTGCCCCCGTGCCTGGAATGCTTCCCCTCCTCATCTCCATTTCCTAGCTTCCCTGTGCGAAGCACTTCACCCATTAGAATGTGAGTTCTTTGAGGGCAGGGAATACGTTCTTGTCTTTCTTTGTGTCATTGGTGTTTAGCACAGTGCCTAGCACGTAGCAGGCATTTAAATGCTCATTGACTTGAGAGAAGATGGAGAGACTGCAAGAAGGGAAGGCAAAAAAGGGCTTCCTAGTGGAAGGGAAAGGCTGGAAAGGCAAGGCACAGACACATTTCAACTACTTACCAGTTTTCCCTCAGCCTGCAATCCCAGTGTGGGGTTTGGAATGCCCAGTTCTATAGCCGGAGAGGCAGAATACTCCTGCTTGGTTGTGGGAGCTGTTGGGTTGGTGTTGGACCAACATAGAGAACAGAGCAAAGTCCAGTAGATGCAACTGAATTAGCCCCAGGCAGTCACAATTAGGTCTCCTTCTGTGGAACAGGGAGTGTCATTGGGAACAGGTTGTTCTATAGGCAAAGTTCCATGTTTCTACCTTCCCGTGGGGAAATTCTTGCTGCTTGGGAGAAACCAGCTTGTCCCCGATTTAGCAATAATCCCTCAGAGCGCTGGGAATGGCCTGAGGGCAAGGACAGTGTCTTTTGTGTGTTCTCTTCTATTGTATGAGTTCTGGCAACCTGTGTGTGCTCAAAATGCATGAATGCTGGAAGGGTGGAAGAGTAGAGGTGGGGGGAGCCCTGGACGTTCAGCTTCCAAAAGGCAGCTCCACATACCTCCTACAAGCTGCTATATGGTGAGGGACACCACTGGGAAAGGACCCCTTCCCAGTGATGTCTAATCCCTGCCACACTCTCCCAATTGATGGGTTGACTGGAGCAATGGTCTACAGGTTGTGGCTGGCCATACAGGTCCCAGCAACATTGGTGAAATGGGCCCATAGTTGTGAAAACAAATAGCCATGGGTTATAACAATAGCTCACTTTTTTTACAGTTTTATCATTTACAAAGCTCTTGTCCCCAAAGAGACCATGTGACAAGTATCACTATCTCCATTTTACAGATGAAAAAAATAAGGCTTAGAAAGTAGATTATTATGTCTGATTGAGGATTTAAATCCAGGTCTCTTTTGGGTCTGGGTCCAACATTCTTCATAGCTACACTCCAGCTTCTCCAAGCTGCACTCCCTGTATTCAACCTCACCGTTATCATGTTGCCATGAAAAGCCAATTGTCGATTCTACCTAAATTAATTTACTTACTCAGTTCCATAGAAATCAAACTACCAAAAGATTAAAGCCAGGAAAAAAATAATAACAAAATTCATCTGGAAGAACAGTCAAGAATATCAAGGGAATTAATGAGAAGAAATGCAAAGGAAGGTGGCCTAGCTGTACCAGATCTAAAACTATATTATAAAGCAGCAATCATCAAAACTATTTGGTACCGGCCAAGAAATAGAGTGGTGGATCAGTGGAATACATTAGGTATACAAGACACGATAGTAAATGATTATAGTAATCTGTTTGATACACCCAAAGACCCCAGCTTCTAGGATAAGAATTCACTATTTGACAAAAACTTCTTAAAAATGGGAAAATAGCATGGCAGAAACTAGGCATAGATCTCACACCCTATAACAAAGTAAGGTTGAAATGGGTACGTGATTTAGACATAAAGGGTGATACCATAAGCAAATTAGGAGAGCAAGGAAAAGTTTACATGTCTTATCTATGGAGAAGGGAAGAATTTATGACCAAACAAGATAGAGAACATTATGAAATGGAAAATGGATAATTTTATTGCATTAAATTAAAATTTTTTGCACCAAAAAACCAATCCAACCAAGATTAGAAGAAAAGCAGAAAGCTGGGAAACAATTTTTACAGCCAGTATCTCTGATAAAGGCCTCATTTCTAAAATACGTAGAGACCTGAATCAAATTTATAAGACTGCAAGCCATTCACCAATTGATAAATGTTAAAAGGATATGAACAGGCAGTTTTCAGAGGAAGAAATTAAAACTATCTATAGTCATATGAAAAAATGCTTTAAATCACTATTGATCAAAGAAATGCAAATCAAAATAACTCTAAGGTACCACCTCACACCTATCAGATTGGCTAATATTTTATTTTCTGTCAAAAGTAAAATGATAAATGTTGGAGAAGATGTGGGAAAATTGGTGGAGTTGTGAACTGATCCAACCATTCTGGAGAGCAATTTGGAAGTATACCCAAAGGGCTATAAAACTGGGCATATTCTTTCATCCAGAAATACCACTTCTAGGTCTATATCCCAAAGATATCCAAAAAAATTTCAAGCAGCTCTTTTTGTGGTGACTAAGGATTGGAAATCAAAGGGATGCCCATCAATTGGGGAATGGCTACACATGCTGTGGTATGATTGTAATGGAATGTTATTGTGCTATAAGAAATGACAAGCAGGATGATTTCAGAAAAACCTGGAAAGACTTACCTAAACTGATACAGAGTGAAGTGAGCAGAACCAGAAAAATGATGTACACAGTAACAGCGATATTGCTCAATGAACAACTGCGAATGACTTCGCTATTCTCAGCAATACAATGATCCAAGACAATTCCAAAGGACTTGTGACAGAAAATGCTGACCACATCTAGAGAAGGAACTATAGAGTCTGAATGCGGATCGAAGTATACTATTTTCACTTTTTTGTTGTTTGTTTTTTTTCTTCCTCGTGGCTTTTCCCTTTTGTTTTGATTGCCCTTTCGCAACGTGACTAATGTGGAAATATGTTTAACATGTATAACATATCATGTACATGTATAACCTATATCAGATTGCCTTGGGGAGGAAGGAGGGAAGGGAAGGAGGGAGAAATATTTGGAACTTAAAATCTTACGAAGATGAATGTTGAAAACTATCTTTACATGTAATTGGGAAAAAATGCTATTAAGTTTAAAAAAAAAGCCAATTGTCAGGAAACTCATCATCTCAGAGATTGCTTCAGCTTTGGTACTCACAGCACATGAGGCCCTCAATAGCCTCTGCCCTTCTGATTGGACGAGTGGAGGGTAGAGAACAAAAACTCCTCCCAAAGCCTCCTTTTAAAGAAGGCCAATCACTTCCTACTTGGATTTGACTCCACCATCATCATGCTTGGATTCTGGGTACCTTTCTCTGCCCCACCCCTCCTGGCTCTGTTACTTAGTACCTGTGTGACTTTGGGCAAGCCACAACCTCTCTGGGTCTTAGTTCCCTCATCTGTAAAATGGGTTGAACAAAATGGCCTCTTGTCTTCTTCCATTCTAAAACTATGATTGTGTGGTCCTTGGGGCAGAAAAAGAAGCCCCTGGAAGACAGCTCGAAGCCTGAAGTGTGTGCATAAAGTCAAGAAAAGAGGAGTTTGTAGGTCTATAAGCCTCAGGTGTCCCTCCTTCCTGAGGAGGTATAATAATTTAAGTAATTATTAATCATGTGCACTTTCCGAAGAATGAAGGACCAAAAGTAGGTTTTCTGGAGAGGCCTCAGGAAGAAGAGTGAGCACATGAGAGAGAAAAGGAACCCACTGAAAAGAGAGGAGGGGTCGAAGTCTGGGGGCACCCAGGTCAATTTTCCCCTCGGCCACAGTTTAGACTTCACTGGGCAGTGCTTTAAACGATCCTTTCACCTGGGAGTTGGCCAAGCTGAGCTTCATCTTTGTTGAAGATCAGATGGCGACATCAGTTAATAGCTCTGACAGCAGAAAAAGGAGGAGAGGAGCAGGAAAAATAAAAACAGAGACCCTGGATGACCCTCCCCCATTCCGACAATGCCTTGAAATGCAATTAAGCAGCCCTGGTCTCAGAAGAGGAGGAGTTAGCAGACTCAGGTGGTCCTGACCCAGAATGTACCGGATTCTGAAGGAATGACCTCTAAAGAAAAGGGGGCAAAGCTGAACTTCACCACCACCGAAGACCACAGACCTTGGTGCTCTGGCCTGACATTAACCAGTTTGCCCAGGTGGTTCCCAGAATGTTTCTCCTCCTGTTTGTTATTTGCTAACTTCTAACCAGATGGCACTTCCTGTTTGAGCAGGTGGTTTGGTTTGGTTTTCTCCAAGCTGCTCCTGGGCCAGTGTTTTCTTGTGGGAAGAAGAGAAGGGAGAGGAAGGTGGGGAGAGCGTTGGCCAAGGATGTTTATAGAACCAACATACTGTTTCTCTCATTTTCAGGATTCTTTCTGGTTAACCTGTAGGAAGCCATGGACAAGCAGAGCAAGCAGCATTGCCAAGAATGAATTATGTACCCTGTGGGAGTGCCAGGGCTGGGGCGACAGTTGGCATGGGAACACACATTTGAATAGTTGTGGAGCTGAATGTGCAGGGTTCGGTCGCTGCTGTCACTCCCTCATTGGGGCTCAGTGCTGAGCAAGGAGGACAGTGTGATACTGCCATGTCTTACAGCAGCTTCCTGCTGATGAGTGAGCCAGCCCACCATGGCAGTCCTACTAAGCCAGAGGTGGGAGTAGCTGGTGGGTAGCTGTTGTCCACTGCACAATGTGAAGGATGCAGCTGACAGGTGCAATAAAATTCTTATGGTCACTAACATAATTTTTTTTATAGAAACTCCCAGGTTGGAAGGGTCCTTAGGGGTTACCTAGTCTATACTCCACCTGAAACAGGAAAAATGGTTACTTAGCCTCCTTTTGAGGTTCTCCAGTGACAAAGAACCAACCACCCCTGCCAAGGCAAGTCATTCCCCTTTTCAATGACTCTAATGGCTAATTTCCTTTATAGGATAAAGCAAGAGCCGTTACTGTGTGGCCCCTTTCTCCCCCACCCCCCGACTGCCAATCATCAGTCCTGATGCTCCTGTCTGGGGCCAAATAGCCTTGTCCTCCCACCATCCTGGGGCCCCTCCTCCCCTCAGTGGTACAGCTGGCCAATGGGACACCCAGACATGACCATAACACTCCAGATGATGGGTATGTAGCCTGGGATCCTCTGAGCATGCCTAGTTTTATCATGGCACCAGCCTTGAGGGCCAGAGGAGGCTCCCCTCTCTCATATGGTAGCAAATACAGTGGGTTCCATGTAAAACTGGGCATACTCAAAGGCTTCTCAGGGTCAGTTCCATATTAAAATAGGGCATGCTCAGAAGAGTCTGGGCTACAGATACACGGGCCAAGGTGAGAAGTACAATAGGACCAGCCCCTCTCTTCTTTTAGACACCATCTTCCTACTTTGGAGTCCTACAAGAACTGCAGTCTTGAGTGATGACGAAGCTCACCTTTGCCCCCTACCATGCAGCCTAAGCCTGTTCAAAAGGCAGTGTGGAGTAGTGGGTAGAGATCCAAACTTGAAGTCACTAAGAGCTGGGTTCAAATTCTACCTCTTACTCAGAGTGACTGGCCAACCCTGAACAGATCTCTTAACTGGTGGCAACTCCCTAAGACTACAAACCTGGTCTCCCCCAAATGGATTGCATTTGTTTTCTGGGTCACTGTCTCATATTGATTTTAGGTAAAACTTTTATGAGACAGGATAAAGAATCCTCAGACATTCATCTCATTATTGCTCATTTCCATTTAGCCAATCAATAAGCATTTATTGTGTACTTACTACATGCCAGGCATGGGGCAGCTAGATGGTGCAGTGGGTAGAATACCAGGCCTGGAGTCAGGAAGATGCATGTTCCTGAGTTCAAATCTGACCTCAGACACTCACTAGCTGTGTAACCCTGGGCAAGTCATTTAACCCTCATTGCCTCAGTTTCCTCATCTGTCAAATGAGCTGGAGAAGGAAATGACAAACCACTCCAGCAAGAAAACCCTAAATGAGGTTCTGAAGAGTCAGGCATGACTGAATGATAACAATAATAGATAATATTTATATAGCACTTACTATGTGCGGTGCACTACACTAAATGCTTTTTTATGAAGATTGTCTTACTAAATCTTCTTCTTCATCACCATCATCACTAACATTTCCATAGCGCTTACTTGTGCCAAGCATTGCATTAAGGAGAGGACTGATATATAAGAAGACTGAGAAGATGGGCAGCAGGTAGGTTATGGAGAGCTTTAAATGTCAAATAGCGGGATTTCTTTTTGATCCTGAAGTTAATAGGGAGTTGCTGGAGCACATTGAGCACAGGGCAGGGGCTGGGGGTGACATGGCCCATTCAATAGAAAAATCACTTTGGGAGCTGAGTGGAGATTGGACTGGAGTAGGGAGAGACTTAGGGCAGAGAGCCTAGGTCAGAGGTTTACTGCAGTAGTCCAGCGATGAGATGTTGAGGGCTTGAACAGCTGTGCCTTTAGGAATGGAGAGAAAGAAATGATGGGAGAGATATGATGGAGCCACAGTGAGATTTGACAGCAGGTTGGTTGTGTGGGGCAGGTAATGGGGGGAGTCTAGGATGGCACCAAGTTTCATGACTTAGAAGGGAAGTGGGGAATGCTGATGGGGAGCCGGTGTGGCAAAAGGACTCGGGAAGCCGTTTTGTCCTTCACGTATCCTCTGCTGCTTGTCTGCGGCTCCCTCCTGGTTGAGACCTTCTGCCAGCTGGCTGGGATCTTCTCTTTCCATGAGTCCGTAGCTGGACCTTCTTGTTACCATGTACCAGAGCTGAAGCTGCCACTGACCTGGGATGGCCACTTCTCCACCTTTCTGTCTTCAGTGGATTCTGTTACTGAGGAATAGAATAAGTCTCCTTCTCCCTCCCTCACCTCTGGATGGTTCCTTCTTTGGGACCCAGATTTCCTACACTTCTTAGTCCAGCTCCTGAAGTCAGCTTCCTCCATCACTGAACTAGAGATGGCTCCTGGTCTAAATCCATCCTGCGCCCAGGCTGGGCTATGCTCCAGCATCTGCAGAGTTCTGTTGGTCCTACTGAATCGTCCTGGGTTGGATAGAGGTGCTTTTTTAGGGCTGTTAATCCTCTAGGTCCTACCATGCCGCTGTCTTCCCACAAATCCACAAATCTTTGGTTCCAGTCTATTACCTCTGCTTAGCATGGAGCACTTTCTGGGTGTAACGGGGACCAGCGCACCTGCAGACTGCATCAAGATACTTGGCCAATGCGTATTTTTTTTTCAAAGTGTGGGAGGTAGGAAGGAGAAAAAAATGGATTCTGTTAATTAAATTTCTCTTTAAATAAGTGAAGTAATGCTACAGCTGTGGAATACGGCGTGCACTTTCACATGGGGTCATCATTGTTAGCTTTGCCTATGTTTTGCCTTTCTGTAAGAGACCTCTCATGGAGTCGGGGTAATCTGTAAATGTTTATAATGTGAAAACCAAACATCAGTAAAACTTCAGCTGGTGTGTATTGCCCACTCCCCACATGGGAGAGGCCGGAGAGCTTGCTTCTGCGTGATGAGTGGTGGATAGGCCTTGGAGAGACTTGATGGGGAAAGGAAGGAAATGGGCATTTATTAAATGCCTACTATGTGCCAAGAACTGAGCTAAGCACTTGTGTGACTTGAGCATGTGTAGACATCCATTCTATAATTAGTTTCAGTTTACTAAACACATGGTTAAGAGAAACCTTTTCAATTATCTGAGTGGCTTCAGAAAGGTACTAATGACAACAGACTTGGCCATTCAGGTCAGTTGTTTCATCCTGGTGTATCTATCTGACACTAATTTAAATTACTAAATGATTGTTACAGGGCAAAAGTCTGAGGAGAGAAATCTTAAGCCCTCTCCCCTCCAAGATCATGTGGCCCCATGAAAATAGGCCTCAGTTTTTTGCCTGCCACAGAATTTTGAAATTTTAGGTGAAAGAGATTCATCTGGAGACAGAGATCTTGTGAATTTTAAAAGTTCAAGAGAGCTGAGCCTCTGAGAGACCAAGTCCCTGCCAGGTTTTGCAGCTAATCCAGCATCGATGCCCCAAGGAGCAAGGAGTAACCTTTAGGACCCAGCCTAGACTCATCCAGCAGTCACAGCATGTTTGGAGGAGACCTTGATGGGACCTGTGCTATGTAGGACTTGTGCCACATCTGACTCCACCCTCTCCAGAGACTAAGGGGAGATGTTGGTCCTTCTGTTCTCGCTGTATCTTCAAGTAAATGTCCCTTTGTAGAAGTTAATTGATGTTAAGTGGTGAAATGAATGATGAAATACTTACGTGGGCTTATGATGAAATACTATTGTGCTACAAGAAATTATACAATTTCAGAAAAGCCTGGGAAGATTTTGTACGAAGTGATACAGAGTAAAGTGAGCAGAACCAAAACAATTTATACCATAACATTATTGTAAAGTCAGAACAACTTTGAAAGACTTTAGAACCCTGAGCATTGCAATGACCAAACACAGTTCCAGAGGACTCATGATGAGACGTATCACCCATCTCATGACAGAGAGGTCATGGACTTGCGTCCATATTGAAACATATTTGGGGGGAATCAGGGCCATGACCAATGATGAAATTTGTTTTGCTTGACTCTACATATTTATAAGAAGGCTTTTGCTTTTCTCTTTCTCAGTTTGGGTGGGGAGAGGCAAGAGGTGGGAAAAAAAGAAGGCACATTTTCATTTTAAAAAAATAAAGGTTTAATTAGATAAATAAAACTGGAGTGCTAGTCCCTAGCATCTAACAGTGAAAGGAACAAAACCACCGGAGAGCCAGAGCCAGTGGAATTTAAAGAGAAAGACACCCCAACTTTTCAGGGTACCACTAGGACTCTGAAGGGGAAATGCAGCAGGACCACAAATATAAAATAAATATTGATATATATAAAATAAATATTTGTATATATAAATATAATATAAAATATATCTAAATGTAATATAATATATAAATAAAATATAAAATATATTTATATATAAATGTAGCAGGACCACTAATATAAAATAAATATATATATATAATATAAAATATATTTATATATAAGTATAATATAAAATGTATTTATATATAAATATAATATAAAATCTGTACTAGTTACAAATATAACATTTAGAACTACTCCATGTTTTCTAGGACAGCTATTTTCAATAAGCAGCTAGATGACGTGGTAGACAGAGCCTCGGACCTGGAGTCAGGAAGACCTGAGTTCAACTCTGGACTCAGATATTTATTATCTGTATGACCCTGGGCAAGTCACTTAACCTCTACTTGCCTCAGTTTCCTTATCCATAAAATAGAGATAATAATAGCACCTACCTCCCAGAGTTGTTGTAAGGATCAAATAAGATAATAAGTGTAAAGCACTTAGCAGTTATATAACACAGTAGGTGTTATATAAGTGTTTGTTATTAGATCATTTATATTATATTTTCATCTCTCTTTTCAGTCTTTTGCTTTTGCTTTTAATATCTCTTGTTAACTAAGGCATAACTTTAACTCCTCATGGAGTTGCTTTCTCTTTGGCCCATTCTGAGTTTCGACGAGTTTAATTCTTGAGTAACATCGAACATCTGCTTCTTCCTTCTCTTTGCTCTTCTTTCCCCCCAGCTGTTCCTGTAACATTCCATTTTGTACCTGTTGTTGGATTTCTTGTCAGGGCTCTGGTTGGTCTCATGTTTAGGACATCCTTTTCTTTGCTCAGCTCTATTTGGATTTATTGAGTTACTCTTTTCTTCTCTCTTTTTTCAGTTGTGTCTGACTCTTTGTGACCCCATTTTGGGGTGGTTTGGAGTGATTCATCATTTCCTTCTCCAGGTCATTTTACAGATGAGGAACCTGAGGCAAACAAGGTGAAGTGACTTGCCCAGGTTCACACAACTAGGAAGTGTCTGAGGCTGAATTCGAACTCATGAAGATGACTCTTCTTGATTCCAAGCCCGGTGCTCTATCCACTGCTCCACCTAGCTTCCCTACCACCTACAGGTGACTTAATTTGTAGGAGTTCCCACACCTTTGAAGATATAGGATCAGAGCCAGAAGGGACCCAGTTTACCCCACCCCCATTTTGAGAACACTGAGGTCCAGAGAAATTAAATGACTTGTTTATGGTCACACAGCTAGTGTTTGAGGAGAGATTTGAACTTGGTCTTTCTGACTCCAAAACCAGTACTAATCTCTTCACTATTGAAGTATTTGTCCACCCCGTCGAAGATAGGTCTATTAGAGGGACCGAGCAATCTGTCAAAGTGGGATCAATGTAGCTTCACCCAACCTGCATGGTCCCATCCTTCCTTGATCTTTTCCCTTAAGGTTTGAGGCTTCTAAATTATCCAGTTAATTTATCTGTAAGGTGGCAAACCGTGGATTCACTAATAGCAACTTTTGCAGAACCGTGGACAGAGAATGTCATCTTTGCCATTCAGGAAGCAGCGTTATGATTTTTCTCTATGGCAAAAGCTGAAGGATGTGAGATTACAGAAGTAACAAATAACAGAGCTGAGATTCAAGCCCAGGTTTTTGGGATCACAAAATCCAGTGGTCTTTCTACCGCCCCATAGGGCCTAAACTTTTTTTTTTTTTTTTGCTCCTGGAACAGTATTCTTTTCTTTGAGGCATTATGGTATATCAAAAGTTGGCAACAAAAAAAGGTTCCTGGACAGTCAGCCTCCAGATTTCTTCCCCAGGCTCTTCTCCTTCCTTTACCATCCCACCCACACCCTCTTCTTCTTTCTTGACTTCTCCAGGACCCAAGATAGAGTTGCCACTGTGATCATCCCAACAGGGAAGACAGCAGCAGCAATCGGGAATGGGGAAGTCTTGGGGCCAGGGAGAAAGAGCACAATGGGGCTGGAGATGGGATGGGAGGACATAACACTTTAAAATTCCTGGTGATCCATCCACTTTTAAATAGCCATGTGGAGATCAGAATTTCTCAGCACACCAACTGAAACTGACACCACACACTTTGGGAACCATGGTGTTGCGCCAGAAGCTGTCCCATCTACTTCTTTCACTGCCACCATGTCTGCTTTCTGCTGACTACCACGACATTTGTACCCCAGGGATTAGTTGGTAGATCGATAGCAAGTATAATTTCACAGCCGGTCCTACAGGAAGAAAGGAGCTGAAGGGAGCTCTTCCTTGTAACCTGAAAGGCTGCCTCGCAGTACAGCATGGTCCCATTCTCCTGACAGAAGACATATGGAAGCCATGAGATACAGTAGATAATCGGCAGGATTTGAAGACAGATGACTGGCCTTTGAATCCTGTCTTTGCCTCCTATTACAAGTTGTTTCTCTTCTCTGGGCTTCAGTTTCCTTGGACTACAAAATGAAAGTGTTGGTCTAGATGGCCTCTAAGAACGCTTCCACCTCTAAATCTACGATTCCATAGCACTGAATAGTAAAAGTTGCCCCTGACCCATTGAGGAATGGGTTTAGTATGTTATACATGATTGAGCACATTTCTAAGAAAACACCAAGAATTAGACCATGTTAAAATGCTCCAAACATTAAAACTACACCGAGAACAACTGAAACTTTCTTTGTCAGGTCTGTATCTTGCAGGGCCTCAAGGTCGTCTTCAAGAACATGGCAGACATGCAGATGTGAAGGCTGATAGAGGTTTCCGGGCGATGGAATGACAAGTAACAGCAATGTGCCATGTGTTCAGTTTTTACATAGCATCTCCTCCAAGCCTCCCTTCCCCAGTGCTACCCCGACCTTGGGCTTCTGGAGAGTACTATGGAAGCAGCTAAGGGCAGAATCCTGGAAGTCGGCAGGCATCTGCTCCTCTCTGTTTTCCAAATTAATAGCTCAGTGCATTGAGATTGAAATAGGAAGGAGAAAAGGAACATAATCTGTTTCTTCTCACTAGACTATAAAAGTTTTTGAGGATAGGGGCTGTCTCCCTTTTGTATTTTTATCCCTGGGGCCTAGCACAATGCCTAATACATATTGGGAGCTTAATACTAGAAAGACTTGGTCTATTTATTGACGAGGAAACATATTTGATAATAAATATTTTCTTTCTCCTATCTGTGCAAAAAACCACAAATGACAAGCAGATACTATAATTTTACTTTGAGGTAAAACTTTTCATTCTGCCATCTCTATTTTATTTGTTTTATGGATAAAAAATGCACCATCAATTGATGCCACTTGGTCCTTCGAAATATTGTTAAATTCCAGTCTTTTAAGTGCTTTTTCAAGAATGAATAACTGAATGCTCTTCCCAAGAGGCTCTTCCTTAGAGGAAGAGTGTCTATGATGGTTCTTGGATTGGAAAGTTTCTTTGGTATCAAGACTTTTTGGTTTTATTATTGCTGGGTTTCTGCATCTGTTCTGTTTCTTCTGCCCCTCCCCCTGTGCCCCATTAATTCCTGTTGGCCCTCTAGTTCTTTCTTACCTTTGTGATTGACCCTTTAATGCCCTGCCTCCTAAAGCAGCGGAGGAAGAGAATTGCCTGAGGCTCTTAGACACTCTGACCTACCCAGAGTCATGCAGTGAGCTTTGAACCTAGGCCTTTCTGATTCCCAAGGCCAGGAAGCTCTATCCACTAGGCAACACTGTCTCTCACACAGAGATATGTCCCGCGTACCAAGTCCAACGTCTCTACTGGATACCAACCCTGCAATAGCATTTACCACCTCATAGACTCCAGTTTACTCTGGGACCATTTCACAACCATATGCTGTCTTTTGCAGTCTTCTTGGGCTCATAAAATAAAACGCCTCTGTTTGGCATTTAAAGCCCTTCACATTCTGGCTCCAACCTGTTTTTCTCAGTTCATCTCCTTTTTTCTTCTTTTGCTGCGGCTTCCAAATAAACCTACAACTGCATGAAACGCAAGAACCAGGGCAGCGATGCCAATCAAGACAACAGGGCCCTGCTGAAAACAGAAAATCTGCTTCTCGGGAATTCTGCCAGAATCACGGCCAGAGGGGCTCTTGACGTGCCGAGTGGAAATTCACCAGCCAGTCTGCAGAGCACAGAACCCTGGCATTGGGGGAGTGGAGCCCTGTTCCAGGACTGAGTGAATGGGAAACCTCAGTGATCACTGGGGTCACTGGCCAGAGGAGGCACAGACGGGGTCCTGGAGAGGGGAGGTCATAAACAGGGAGACATTAATCCAAGGCTCAATTTTACAAGTCTGCAAAGTGGCACTCGGTGCCTCCTAAAAATTTGCTACCAGGGATAAAATGATCTGAATTGTGTTAGGGATTTTTCCTAACCAAACGTATTTCTGATGTCAAAACTTGCCCCTGGCTCCTTCATCTTTCTGCTTTAGCGTTCACAACCTCATCTTCATTTCGTTTTATATCCTGGATGGTTCTAATACCAAGGGAGGGAGGCCTGAAATAACCTGGATGCACTTGAAATGGTTTTAATGATGATGTAGTGAAAAGGACCCTGACCTAGGACAAAGAAGACTTGGGTTGAAGTCCTGAGTTTATCATTTGGTAGCAGGGTGGTCTTGGGCTAATCCCCCATAGCGATTTTGAGGCAGTGTGCTGGAAGAAAAGAAATGCCAGATTTTAATCCAGAGAACCTGGGTTCAGAACCTGCTTCTGTCATTTATTACTTGGGTGATCTTCTTACTTAGTGGCTTAATGGATAGAACACTGGGTCTGGAGTCAGGAAGACCTGAATTCAAATCCAGACACTTACTAGCTGTATGACCCTACGCAAGTCACTTAACTTTAATTTGCCTCAGTTTCCTCAACTGTAGGCATCAGATGAGATAATATTTGTGAATTAGAACAGTGTCTGGTGCTTAATAAAGGCTTGTTATTTTTTTCCTTCCTGGGATTCTTATTTCCTCATCTGTAAAATGAGGGGGTTGGACCGTATGGCTTCTCAGGTCCCTTCCCATTCTAAATCTGTGATCCTACTGTCCTACATGACCTAACTTCTCTCTGCCTTGGTTTCCCAGTCTGTAACTTGAAAGAGCTGATCCCTTCAAGTCCTCTTTTAGAGGACTCCTTAGTCCTCTAAATTCCTGCCCAGTTTTTTTCTACTTTCAGTCTGCTTTCAAATATACTGACCCAGTGGTCAGAGGAAATGGAACTTAAATTCCCCTCGCAAAGGTTTCTGTTTACCTTCCCAAGTCCTCAATGGTGTTGGCAAGGGTTTTTCAACTCGATAGAGCTCTGTCCCCCAGTAGCCTGCCGAGAGTCACTGCCACCACTTCAGATCTGGATTTGGGTACATCACAGCAGAGACCTGGGTGGTTTCCCACCATCTAAGGCTTATTCATCCCTACAGACAGTTCTGATGTTTCATGGCTGGCTTCTAATGGGTGCTGTACCCATGTCTCCACCTGCAAACTAAAGGCAATGCATTCATTCCTTCACATGTCCCCTAGAAATTAATAGTTATGATTGAATTTAGGTGTGTGTTCTCGAAAAGATTCACTTAAGCTTATGTAATCCAAAATTCAGATAATAATAACAGCTAACATTTATATATTATAGCACTGTATAATCTCCAGAGGTTTTTTTCAACCATCCATTGCTGGGATTGTTGCATCTTACAAAGTGATTTATAGTCCTCCCTTATATACACAAATACATAACACAATAATACAGAATAAGTGTATCTGAGAGGTATAAAATACTTCTCTGAGGTCTAGGGTGGGGAAGAAGGTCATTTCTGACCCTAGGGGATCAGGGAATCATTATCTCCATCTTATAGATGAAGAAACTGAGACTGAGAGAAATGGGGATTAATTCAACGCTCAGCCAACCCCATCTCTACGTGCACCATGGAGCAGACCACACTTGACAGAGGCATGTGGGAAAGGGGTTGGGAAGGTAGGAGAGTGTGTTGAACCCACAGTCCACCAGTGCTGAAACTACTCCGTTCTGATCCACACATGCACAAAGTCAAAAGCATCAGGCCTACCTGAGAGGATGTGAGCAATGCATTCCTGGACATGCTTTCGGATTCCTTCAGACAGCTGGCCTCCATAACCTTTTCTCCTCCCAAAATCTAATCTATGGTTCCCAGGGAAGACAGATGATAGTCAATTGCAAATGTTCAGTTGGGGGCCCATCTTTTAATCGGAAAGCATTTATTTATTCATTATTGGGGAAAACCAACTATTTCCCAGGGTCCATTCTGATTTTAATTAGAATATTAATCAATGATTCACTGCGCGGTTTGGACCCAAAACTGCAATGCAATATAGTAAAAATTCCCAGGAACGGAGCCAATTTAATTTGTATTAGATATTTTGCCCCAGGTTAGCATTAGGGACTTATTATTGGATGTCTTATGTAGCCATTATTATTATAAATGTTCATATTGTGCAAATTAAAATCATCTTTCATTCAGGAAAAACTTCTCAGTCTGCCTGCCTCTCAGTGATTATTCCCCCCTCTCTCAGAGAGAATTGGGGACTTGAGATAACACTCTGGGAAGAAGCTGGGAGTATAGTCATGGGCTGCCTCTGTGACCCTCTGGAGCAACCTATCTCTTCTACGAAGTACTTTGCCCAAACTCAGCCTGCCCAGAGGCAGGGGTGGGGGGGGGAAATTAAGGGTAAATGTTAGGGAGTCACAGTTTCATGTACAATCTTCTTTTCCCCCTTCTATTGTGAATAGAGAAGTGCTCGTTCTACTTGGTGTTTATTAAGTTCAGAATGAAAAAAAGAAATTAGAGATACCCTTTAGTCACTGACAAATGTATCTTTCTAGACTTTGTTTCACATTGCTCCCCTTCAGGCATTGAGTCCTAGTCTACAGTCAAATTGGCCTTCTTAGGTGATAGTCTATCCTATAAGCAGGCTGCTCTCCCCACCCTGCACTGGACTGCTCTCTATCCTCCCTTCAGCCTCTGGGAAGCTTCAGTCCCTTCAAGGCTCAGCCCAAGTGGCCCCTTCTATGAGACACTTGCTAGCATTCCTTCTCATCCCTTCCTGAAATCACTTGGTCTGTGTTTGTGGGAAATCTGATCACTCACCATTATTATGTTTACAAGAGGATATTTTCAAATCCAAACATCCTTATGGGTGAAGTTGAAATGCCCTGAATCACCACCAGTGGTTCTGAAACTCCAAAGACATCTTCTGTGATTCCATGTAGTGTCTCGGACCTGCTCCTGATAGTATGTGCTAAAAATTCATTGAGTCATGGACACCTGAGAAGTGGAGATAAGTCAGTCTATGCCTGAGGAGACCTTTATTCTTTCCCTTAATAGGTGAGCGTGATTTGCTCTTTAAAGGGAGAATAGGCTTCCCTTAACTGTTGACTATCCCATACTCAAGGGGCAAAGGTGGATAGAAGAGGGGAAAGAAACATCTGTAATTTTTATAACTCTTGACTCAACAGGAAGTGAAATTTTCAATAAATTTTCCCCCAAGTCAATCATCATGGTGACAACAGGAGAGAACAGTCTAAGCTGGGAAATGTCTCTTAAAGTGTTCTGAGTCAGCTTGGCCGTGGAGATCCATAGGTACCCACAGCCTGAATACTTTGAGATTAAAAGACAATGAGTGAGGTGGTAGGTTGTAGAAAAATCATTGTCTCTAGAGTTAAAGGACTTGAGTTTATCAAAATGCGCCTCTCAAGGAGGAGTAAATAGATATCGCTGGAATCTTCCCCACTGCTCTCCAAAGGGGACTTTGATTCCTTGAAGATGGTAGGCAGGAGATTGGGCTGGCCTGTTCCTGCCTCCTCTGAGAGGCAATGCCAGGCCTGAATTATATCTCTCTGCCCTAATAAATATTTCTAGTCGAGGGGAAATTATTTTCTAGGCTCAAGCTACTTATCCTGGTCACTGTCCCTTGATGAGGACAGAATTCCTCAAGTTATATCAATAGGTTTGACTCCCCCCCACATGGTGGTTATATACAAAGATCGACCCAAAATATCAAAATGTTAATAAACTCATTTATTCAAGCCAATAGCAAACAAATCAAAGAAGTTATACAGATTAGAATATACCAGAAAATACATAGAGTAAATGTACTCTCCCATGGAGAAGGAGATATCTCAACCGAAAGGGAGAGAACACCCAATCTAATTTTTGGAGAAATTCCCCAAAGTCCTTAGTATAACAAGCTGAAAACAGGGACATGTTCAAGGAGCCAATTCCTCTACGTGTCAACTTCTTCCCAAAATCTTTCTCTCTCTGAAGAAAGCCTGGTACCATATGCGTCCTCTCTGGAAAGCCAGAAAGAAGTATCTTCTGAAAAAAGATTATCTTCTGACAGCCAGAAGGAGAATCTCTCTTCTCCAAAGCTCTCACCACATCTACCTCTTATTGAGGCACAGAGGATCATTAAATAAACACTCTCCACTGATGAGGAAGGTCCTGTGCAAATATCTATCCTGGGTAAACTCAGTGTTACCTTAGTAAGGTCTGGTATATAAGGTCCCTAAAGATGAGCCATAATGTAACTTACTGTTTTTTGAGTTCCATTTGGGGTTTTCTTCGCAAAGATACTGAAGTGGTTTGCCATTTCCTTCTCCAGCTCATTTTACAGATAAGGAAACTGAGGCAAGCAGGGTTAAGTGACTTGTCCAGAGTTACACAGCTAGTAAGAGTCTGAGGCCAGATTTGAACTCATGAAGATGACTTTTCATGACTTCAGGCCTGGATCTCCATCCTAGCTGTCCAATGTGATTTATCAACTACAACCAAACCTAAATGGTTTCTGATTTTTTTTAAAGCCATCAAAATAGCCAAGCATCATCAAGTCAGAGCTAGGTGAGAACTTTGAGATGATTCTTCCTTGGGCATAAGTGTTGACATCTGTATAGTGACTATATCCATTATCTCATGTGACACTTAGAATAAGTTCTTCAAGGCAAGGAACATAATATTTGTCATTGAAATGGAGACTAAACCAACAATGTTATCGGGGACTCCTATCAATGCAGATCAATACCTTCTCTCCAACTTAGTCTTAGAAAATTGCCCGGAGCACTGAGAAGTCATGACTTTCCCAGGATCAAATAGCCAATATATGTGTGTCAGAACTTGAACCTGTATCTTCTTGGTTTCCAGGCCCTCTCTTTATCCACTGCACACACCACAGTGTCTCTGACAGCAATCCCAGTTGATATCTATCATGGTGTCGTGGAAGGAACATAGCATTTGGAGTCAGAATCCTGGGAATGAATTGCACTCTGGCTGCTTACTACCACCGTGATCTTGAGGAAAGTCATTTCTCAGTTTCTCTTTCTGTAAAATAAAGTTGTTGGACCCGATGACCTCTAAGCACCCATCCCTCTCTAAATCCTATGAACTATAAGGCAAAGCTTATGTCAAAAAAGTCATTTCCTAACTCAGAGCTAACCCAAAGCAGAATGAGCTATTTGAGGAGGTGGTAGCAGGTGGTAGACCCCCACTGAAGGTCTCTGGGCATCAAAGATTGGATGGTGTGTTAATAGTGGTGGTTTCTTTCAGGTATTGGTAGAGTTAGCTGACCACTGAGGGCCCTTCTAACTCTGCAATTCTATGATTCTCTCAGGAAATTGAGTTCCCAAGATTAAGTGACTTGCCTCTAGTCATACAGCTGATAAATATCAGATATTGAATTTGAACTGAAATCTTCCTGGCTGCAGGTCCAACATGCTGCCCTCTCTACCATGGGGGCTCTCAGCGATTATAATAGCTGAACAATTTGTAGAGGTCTTCTACTTTAAGTAGCAAGGGTCCCCTTAAAATGGTTACTTCCTAAATTAAAATCTGAGATTCTGTGGAGTACAAGATAAAGTACAGCTCTGCCAGTGTAGACTGGCAGTTCAGACAAACCAGATCACTGAATATCATTTCTGTCTTTGCATTGCTTTGCGTCTAGTAGAAGGTTAATAGGTTTTCACTGAATTAAATTTAAGAAAGAATCTTGGGAGCCCACTTTTATCAGGGTCATCTGTCTAAATTGGTCACACAAGTTAGACGATTGGCATCTAGGAAACGTGGCAGAAATGTTGGACCTGGAATCAGAAAGATCTGACTTCAAATCTTGCTTCAGATAGTCATGAGACTGTGAGCCTATCTCAATCTCTGTGAGCCTCAGTTTCTCTTCTTTAAATTGGGAATACTTTTATTTTTAATAAATAATAATAACGCCCACCTCACAGGGTGCTGTGGTGAGGAACTGATGTGCTAGAATGTGTAAATATGGTTTGCAGAGCTCAAAGTGCTATGTAAATGTAGCTAAGCCACCACAGTGGAGTTATTCTCAGAGGAACGCTTTGGATCTGAATTCCTCCTCTCATTCACCCTAGGCTGAACTGTGAGATACCTGCCACAAAAACCTTGATTAAAGCAACCCAATATTGCTGTAGTGCTCTTATGTAAAAAGGGGCCATTGATTGGTGGTCAGAACAGGAAACAAAAGGACAGTCCTAGGGGCTTGTTGGTGGCTTATGGGAAATCTTTTCACTTAACAAGGTGGTTTTCTCCTCTCCAGGATGAGTAGGCCGATGCCCACATGTGAGGATGTCAGGAAAATTAGCAAAACTTATTGAGCCTTTGAGGTTGCAAATTGCAAATTGTCCCAATGGCCTAGAGGCCATTGTTATACAACCTCCTCCTGGCTGGTGAGGGAACTGCCTGGCAACCCCGGAGCTCGCTTCCACCTCGGGGCCTGGGTGAGGGATGGTGATCAGCCTGAGTGTTGGGGGAGCCAATGCTCAGCAGGGCTAATTATAGATCTTGACTCCAGAACTGGAGGAACCTCAGAGGCCATCCATCCAGACCAACCCCCTCATTTTACAGATGAAGAAACTGAGGCCCAGAGAGGTTATATACTATTGGGGCATAGTGGAAAGAGGACCATGTTTGGAGCCAGATGTCAATCATTTCAGTTGTGTCTGATTCTTCATGGCCCCATTTGGGGTTTTCTTGGCGAAGATACTGGAGTGGTTTGCCATTTCCTTCTCCAGCTCATTTTACAGGTGAGGAAACTGAGGCAAACAGGGTTAAGTGACTTGCCCAGGGTCACACAGCTATTATACTTTGACCGAGCCCTTCTGCAATCCCCAACTGAGGCCCTTTTGTTGTACATGAAAACATACCCTAAGAACAGAGGACATAGTAAGAATTTAACTAGGTGGGAGCAGGAAAAAACAAACAAAAAACCAAGGTTGTATAAGACAGAATTGATACTTCAAGTCACACAGACCCAGTCTTGACTATTGCTCAAGCAATACCCAGGGTGACTCAGCATCCAGCATTTGGGAATAAATGTAATCGCAGAGTGAGGGGTCATGGCTCCTCTGACCAGGAGAGGCTCTCACTTGGACTTCAGTGCTGTGAGATCAGGTCTGAGGAGGAGCCTCAGTGTGGAAGAAGAGAGAAAGGCAGAGGGAGCCTTGCAGTCCATTAACCATAATGGTGATTGGGTCTCCTCTTCAATCATGTATCTGTGTTCAGCAGCTGTAACATTAGTAGCTCAGTAAAGTTCTCTCTCTTTCCTCTCTCTGTCTCTGTCTCTGTCTCTCTCTCTCTCTCTCTCTCTCTCTCTCTCTCTCTCTCTCTCTCTCTCTCTCTCCCACTCCCCCTACCCTCTGTGTGTGTGTGTGTGTGTGTGTGTGTGTAATATATACATATACACTTTTAACATATATGCAGACATAATACATATATACCCCTTGCTTGTGCTGGGTCATCTGTGCTGTCCAGACACCTGGATGGTGGTGAGTATAGAGTCAGACTAAGCCAGGAGAGGAATGAAAGTCCAGCCTGAGCCTCTCCCCAAGATGGAAGCCCCAGGAGGAACCAATGAGAGGAGGCTGAAGAGGGCGACGGATGTTCCAGGGTGAGAAGGCAGATGAGTCTCCAGAGCATCAGAAGAAGAGCCAGAAGAGGCGATGAAGATGAATGAAGTGACTCGCCCAAGGTCACACAGGCAGGAAGGAATATAAACAAGCTTCAAACTCCATTTCTAGCACTCTCTATAATAGAGCGTACCAGTGCTACCATGGGCTCCTGTTCAGTCTAACATAAATGAGAAGGGACAGCTCCCTGCAAATATTTCCTGTTTATTGATTATAAAGATTTCCTAGCCCATGCTCAAGAGCAGAGTTAACAGATTTCTCTCATCTCCTATTTTGATGGGACAGGGGCAGGCCTGGTCTCTGTGACTCCAGTTCCAAGCTCATAACCAGAGAGAGGCTCCAAGTAGGAACTCGGGGGAGCAGGACCCCAAGAATGGCATGCCCTTGTGGCATTCAGTAATCTGGGATGAGAAGCAGGCAGAGTTATGATGCCAATTGCGAGAAGCCTACCTAGAGCTATGAGCTAGAAAGATAGAGTAAAAAGGCTTAGTGAGGGAAGAAAATTGGGGGTAATTTTGAAATGAAATAGCTTTGTTCAAGAACCAGAAATAGCTGATCTGAGCTATTCCATAAAATAGAGGGAGAAGAAGAGAGATGGGGAAAGATATAGTTTTCAAAGAATGTACTTTTAGGACAAATATAAGGAAGCTTAATTTCATGCAAAACTTAGTAAATTTCTAGAGTTCATTACACCCAAGAGGTATAAAGCTTGAACATATATGTAAGTTTAAGAAAAGTTTAAATGCATTTTTGGAGCATTACTCCCTAACAGCATAATAAGGCAGTCTAGGGATGTCTGAGATTTGACCTCATGAGTTCATATATTTCTTCTTGGCTTTTTTTAATGGTTTATGGCTTTAAAAATAATTTTGCTGTAACAGTATGTAATTATGTATTATATAACATTAATATGCCACACTATAACCTTATATAAATATAACATTAATATGTAATTATGGATTAAATATCATATATAATTAACTATATTTCCGATAACACCTAAACCCCAAACCCTCCTTTGTTACAAAAGATCATAGACATACAAGGAACCTCCGAGGTCATCTAGTCCAACCCTCCCATTTTACAGATGAGAAAATTGAAGCCCAGAAAGGTGAAATGATTTGCCCAGAGTCAGGAAGGTAATAAGTGTGAAAGGTAGGATTTGAACCCAGGTTTTCTGAGACCATAGCCAGAATTCCATGCTGCCTCTCCCAGGAAAAAAAGTAGAGTAAATCTATGAGAGTGAAGGACTGTACAGTGTGCAATATTTTTCACCCATTGTCTAGCATCTAACTGCACAGATGAGGGTAACACATTTCATTGTCCATCTTTTGGAGCTAAGCTTGGTTATTGGATTAAATCTGAACTATGGCATCTTTTCATGGTGGTTTCATTCCCATTATTTTGGCCTTTCTTCATGAGAGCAAGGACTGGGGGTTTTTTTGTTGTTTGTTTTGTTTTTCTTTGTATCCCAAGAACTTAGCACAGTGCCTGGCACATAGTAGGGGCTTAATAAATGCTTGTTTATTCTTACCAATTCTTACAAGTTTTCCTGTGTATCCATTATTTAAAAGAATGTAAGGTCCTTGAGAGAAGAGGGTGTCTCACTTTTGGAGATGTATCCCCTGTGCCTAGCAAATGCTTAATAAAGACTTGTTAAAAGATTGATAGAGTCTCTGGATTTTTTATATTCACTATTCCTTGCACACGACAACAATCCATCACATTCAGGTGCCACATTTTATCCAGCCATTCATGGGGGCAGCTAGATGGTGCAGTGAGTAGAGCACTGGCCCTGGAGTCAGAGGACCTGAGTTCAAATCTGGCCTCAGACACACTTACTAGCTGTGTGACCTTGGGTAAGTCACTTAACCCCAATTGCCCTGCCTTCCCCCCTGAAAAAAAAATGTTAAAAAAAAACATTAGTATCCAGCCATTTGCTAATCAAGGGGTGCCTACTTTGGTTTTAGTCTGGGTGGGGCTACCACAAAACCTGCCACTATGAATATTTTGGTATGCATGGCATCTTTTTTCTGCCCCTCTCACATATTGTTTGATGTCACCAACAGGACCCTGGGTTGCACCGACCATGGGCACGACCCATTATGGCATTTCTTTATGTTCTTAAAGCCTCAGAGAGACATCATGTCTCCTAAACGAGCACTACAACTGAACCAAGAGCCGTGGCCCTTTTAAAAATGTCTCCCTCTTTGCCACAATTGGTAAACACCAATTTGCCAGAATTTGGCCTTCAATACTGTGAAAGGTTTTTCTTTCTGAAGAAGGTCACCTAGTGAATTCATTTGTCTCCAGGCAGGACTCCTGAACCATCCCAGAGAAATGAAGATGTGACCTATTTTAAAAGACCTCCAGGGAAAGAGAGTTTCCATGTTGCCTTGGTAACCTATTCCAATGTTTAACAGTTCCTGCTTGTTCTTCCTGGTACCTACCCAGTGTTCCTCCTGCTGTCATTTCAGCCTCTTCCCTCTTGTTTTTTTTAATGTCCCTGGCTTTGAGACAGGACCTGAAATATTTCTCTGCCCATCCCCCAACAACCCTCCCAGCTCTCAGCCAATTCAGGCTTTAAAGAGATGAGTAAACAGAAAAAGGGAGAAGGAAATGGCAAGCCACTCCATATCTTTGCCAAGAAAACCCCATGGACAGTATGGTCCAAAGGTCACGAAGAATCAGACAATGATTGAATCTACTGAATAACAACAAAAAAAGGAAGAGGAAAAGAAGAAGAAATCAAAAGAAAAGGAGGAAGACAAGAGAAGAAGGAAGGAAGAAGGAGTCAGGGGCTCATGAGCACAAGACAGGAGTTCAAATCTCAGCTTTGCTACTTATTCTCAGTATCACCTTGGATGAGTCACTTTAAGTTCTTGGGTCTCAGCTTTGTCATCTATAAAATAAGGGGGTTGCCCTGTATGTATTCTAAGGTCCTTTCCAAATCTAAATCTCTAATCCCATCTTGTATTTCTTTGTGCCAATGGATTGTGAATTTTGTGAGGGCAGGGACTCCCTTGCTTCTTTTTGTATTCCCAGCACTTAGCACAGTGCCTGGCACATAGTAGGAGCTTAATAATATTTATTGACTGACTGCCATGTAGCATCATAGAATCAGAGATTTAGAGCTAAAAAGTACTAACAGAACCTGAGGCCCATAAAGGTGGAGCGACTTGCTCATGATCACACAGACAGAAATTAGCATAGCCTGGATTTGAACACACGCAATCTGTTTCCAAATCCTTCACCTTTTCCACTATACCCTGTTCCTTCTCATACTACATGATAGGTCTTCAAGAGATACTTCTCAATTATTCATTCATTTAAACTGGAGGAATTCTAACTTCTCTGGGTCTCAGTTTCCTTGCCTGTAAAATGGATGGGTTGGACTCGAAGGTCTTCTAACTCTAAATCTATAATCCTAAAAGTAAATTAGAATATTCCTGTCTCCTTTACCTCCTTCATGTAGGTCTTGGGGCATAAATGTTTGTCAAGATGGAGTTTAAGGTAGTTTTAATCTGTTATCAAGCATCTCTGATGCAACTGGCCACCTTCTTGGCCTTTGGCCTTGGGAAAGAGGCCCCCGTCTGCCATTTTCTCTCAGTGGGTCCCCATGCCCTAACCACCCCTAGGCATACTCAAACCAGCTGTTTATTGCCAGTCTGAGTTTGCAGACATCACACACATTCTCTTTAATTGCATTTTCTGTATTTAAAAAACATATAAATTGAGCTTATCACCCTGCCTGCACATGGCGAAGTTCAGCGGATGGATGCACATGCGGACGGGCAGCAGTTTCTAAGCAACTTGAAGCAGGCTGATGCCTGGTGGAGCCTCGATGTAATTTGGAGGGGGTGGGGGAGTCCGAGGAAAACCAATAACGTCCCTGTGTGGCCCCGGTTTTGATTGATTCATAAAGGTTGCATGGAGTCTTTGGTGAGGTTAATTCTGTCTTATTCTAATGGCAGAGAAGGCTGGTTGTGTATAGCCCTGGCCTCTGTTGTGTGGGACGTTTGATAACTGTGTTTCCGTAGCTGGCGACAAAATGGGAGGCCGATAAGTAGCCTGTTGTACCAAGGCAGGATGATGGGAATAGAGTGATAAGAAAAATGCCAGGGTTCCAGTGCCCAAGGAGCCCTGTGGGGTGGGGCTAGGTGGGCACAGGGGAGGAAGAGCCCAGGAAATCAAGAGAAACTCATCTTGTATCCCCCCTGCTGCCCTCAGCCTCATGAGGAATTACTGTCCCAAAGACCTGGGAGTGATTTCTTTGGGTGAAATGCGGACTATGAGGCAGGTCTGTCTAGTCCTCTAGTTACCCCGTGGGTCTGGAATCTCAGCCGTGAGGCTGCTACTCCCTCTCATGATGCAAATCACAGCCCATCCATCATGCCCACCTTTCCCCAGTGTGTGTATGTCCATATCCATCCAGAGGTTCACCCTGCAGGGTCCATCCAAGGTACCACAGGTTCTTTTGATATCTTGAGGATACCAATGACACATGCAGGCTGACCAACCCATTTTATTTCACCATACATTTATTTGATACATATATTTCTATATGTGCTTCTACTGGGTAATTTCGTAATTCCTTGTTTGTTGTGTGTTTCAACCAGTTCATACCTTACAGGTACCCCCTGCCATTCCATTCCCCATTGGGTTAAGCATCAGCTTTATAGGATCAAAGATGCATAATCGGGAGGGACCCTCTAATCCACTCCCTTATTTTTTGAGATGGGGAAACTGAGGCCCAGTAAGATGAATTGCCTTGACCAAGGTGACACAGGGAGTAAGTAGCAGGGCTCTCCTGATTCCAAATCGAGCATTCTACCATACTGCCTTTCAGAGAATGTAGCATCCCAGGACTTGTTGCCATACAACACAACCTACAAAGCAGCAGTGTTAGGAGATGAGCCATTGCTAAAGGGAGAAGCTGGGGTCATTAGAAGAATTATGCTGTTTCCCCAACCCCTAAGAGAGTGCAGAAATTAAAATGTTTAAAAAAATGAAAAATCATTCCAATAATAGAGTTAATCAGCCCTTTCCTTACCACAACTCTGTGAAGTCGGTCTTATCATCATCTCCATTTGACACATGAGGAGACTGAAGCACAGCTAGGTGAATTTGCTCTCTCAGGGTCATACAAATAGTAAGGAATAGGTGTGGGCGGGGCTGAATAGGCTGCTGTTGACCTATGACCGAGCAGTATTTCTTTTTGTTTGTTTGTGGATTTTGACGGGTCCTCAGATTCCATTGGGATGAAGGGACTCCTCTGCCAAAGCAGATTGGCACTGGCCTGTCCATTTATAATCTTACAGACATGCTTGGGGCATCGAAAGGTTAGGTAACGTGCACAGGATCACATAGCTAGTTGGGGTCAGAGGCAGACCTTGAACCCAGGTCTTCTGGGCTCCAAGACTAATATTCTCTCCATTATAACATATGCCCCTTGACTTAGTGCTATTTCAGGGTCCCTGGAGAATACCTTCCCCCACTCCAATCTTCTGCAGATGCCTGAGATTTCTTTAACTAGGAGCAAAGCCTGTTATACTAATGTGAGAGAAAAGGATTAACATACAATCATCCCAAGGAGTTGTTGTTATTCAGTCGTTTTCAGTTGTGTCAGCTCTTGGTGTCCCCATCTGGGGTTTACTGGGCAGAGATACTAGAGTGGTGCCCCATTTCCTTCTCCAACCCCAAGTAGAGATAGACTTAAGTTCATGCTCAAGGGGAAGAAATCCTTTCTCTACATTTATATCTCATAAAGAGCTAGAATCATATGTGGGGGTACTTTATTCTACCGCTACCCCATTTTACAGATGAGAAGACTGAAACCCAGAAAAGTGAAATCCATTGTCACAGAAGTAGTAAATGGATCAAACTCAGGCCCTCTGATTCCTAATGTCCTTTACACAGTTCCATACTTAAATTTACCTGGCAACGTTCCACCAAAAAAAAAAATCTAATTGATGTGGAAGGAATGAAAGCCATTGGTCAAAATGAGAAGATGCTACACAGGAAGACTATATGGGTTGGTTAAAATGGATCATGCCCTGTGGAATTGGAATTTTAAAAGACGAGTTAGTTCAGACTGATATCCCAGTGGCAGGCCCACCTACTTGTGGAGCAAATTGCTTTGGGAGAGTAGAAGAGCTGGAGGAGAGAGTACCTGCTCTTCTCATCCACTCCACTGACCAAGGAAAGACCTTGTAAGCCTCCAAAGATGTGAAGATTTGGGAATCCCCATCGGTGATGGTAAGAATGTCCCTGGAACTGTAATGACCGATGGTGACAGCGGCATTGGGAGCAGTGAGGGATGCCTTGAAGACAAAGCAGGCACCTTTAGGAAAGACAGCCTCTACAAGGAGCCAGGCAGGAAATTATAACATACCTAATGGGAATTTCATGAGGACTCCATGAAGGAAAGAGTCTTGCAGAAACTAGAAGCTTTTAATTACCCTCTTTGCCATATATTCTCTACACCAGAGCCCACTTTCCCCTGGACACTGTATGTACTTGTGGGAGAGTATGCCCAGACTTTGGGAGGGGGCGCTTTGGACCAACATGTCTTATCATGCTGCCTTATTAAATTCCATCTTCTAAAAGTTAATTAAATCTGTCTGGATAGCTGATATCAACTGGCAATCAATGTGGAGAACACACTGGTGGGGGCTCATAAGCAACAGCATTAGAAGGGTACTCCAACACCCCAGGATTATCCCTGTAGCCCTAAGAGAAGAAATAACCAGCTAATACTCTGGGGATCCAACCTGCCAGTGTAAACAGGCCTTAGAAGAGTGACCCCCAGAAACTATGCTGATGAGATCACAGTGGTCCAACCCCTCTCCCTAGGTCACTGGAAGTCACTGAGGTCAATATTTAGCATAAACTGTTTCATAAAGTAAAATGGGAAGATTATGGGAAAGGTATCAGCAGATCTTTGAACACAGGATCCTGACCCTTACTTCCTTTGAGTCTCTCTTGGTGCTACCATGATTATCTCAGGGAGATCTTGCCTTGCTACATGACCTGCAGCAAAGCTCTTTGCTCCTCTGGGCTTCATTCCCTTCATATATAAAATGAGTGGATTTTACTAGGTGGTACCATGGATAGAACACTGGGGTTGGAGTCAGGAAGGCCTGAGTTCAAATCCAGTCCCAGTCGCTCAATAGCTGTGTGACCCTGGTCACGTCACTTAACCTCCATCTGCCTTAATTTCTGTATCTATAAAAAGAACATGATAATAGCTCTTACCTCTTGGGGTTGTGATTGCTGAGGACCAAAGGAGATAATGTTGGCAAAACTCAAAGTATTATATGAGTGCTAGCTGTTTAATGTTATTATTACTAGGTAATCTGGAAGGCCCCTCCCAGCTCTGATGTCCTGCATCAAGCAATCACATCTGGTGCTGACCTAGGGAGTTCTGCTCTATTAAAGCTCTGCCTTCCTGCTTTTCCCTCCCACTAATGAGCAAATGTTTCTTTTTCTTCCTTTTCCTCTAGCTCTGAGACAGTTGCAAAATGGATCATGTGGCTTTGTGTGGGGAATGACCTAAGGAGGCCTTTCCTGCCTGACGGAGAAGGATGAGTGCCCTGGGAATGGACAGTCTGGACCATGTCTCGGATGTGAAGGAATCCTGCTTGGGCCTCAGTGGGCCCACCTACCTGCTCTTGTGGCCACCCAGGGTCTTCCGTCAGGCCCAAGGCATTGAAAGGTGGGGCAGACAAGGAGGGAGGGATTGGACCACATTGGACTTCTTTCCGCCAAGGGAGGAGTGAATTCCAGAAGAAGCCATCCCTGGAGATGGGGAGAGAAGCTTCCACAAAGCAAGCAGCTTCTGGAGATGAGCTCTGGAAGCCGTGGAGAGGGAGCCGTTGGGGAAAGGCAAGGAGAGCTAGGAGTCAACACAGCATCAAAGACCAGGCTTAACCCCGAAGACCCCAGGACCTGTTTGGCTTTCCCAGTAACTGACATCTGCTTAGAGGATCATAGATTTAGACCTTGAAGGAATCACCCAAGCCCCCCACTTTACAGATGAGAAAATAGAGGCCCGGAGCACTTACATAACTGACCACCAATCACACATAGCAAGTGTGCCCACTCTCGCACCCAGGCCCTCCTCTCATTCCAAGGCCAGTGGTCCTTCCACTTCCCCATGTCTCTGGCTGGCTCTGTCACATTTATAGTTTACAAAGTACTTTCCTCACAACACCCACTTTTCAGACAAGATACCTGAGGCTCAGAGAGATTGGGGTGGGGGCGGGGAGAAGAGAGCAAGAATGTCTTGATTCGTTAAGGCCAATGACGTACTGAGTATTGGGCTAACACACTTTACAAATATTACCTCATTTGAGCCTCACAACAAGCCTGAGAGGTAGGTGCTATCATTATCGTCACCATTTTACGCTTGAGGAAACTGAGGCAGGTTAAATGAATTAAACTGGATGACATAGCTAGGAAATGTGTGAAGTGGGATTGAAACTCGGGTCTTCCTGACTCCAGGCCGGGTCATCTGTCTGCAGTGCCAGCTGGCTGCCTCATCCCAGGATACAGAGCTGAAGTAGCAAAGCTTTCTTCTTTACCAGAATGCCTCTCAATAAGGCACAAGGCTCTCTGTGGTGGAGAAACGACATGCCCAGGGTCCCACAGAATTTAGATGTCTGAGCTGGGGCTCATGCCGGCTGTTTGGACTGCCTCCCTAGCAGGACCTCGGTTAAGCCTTCCTTGCCTTTGCGACTCCCTTCCCTACACAGGTTCTCTTCATTTACCTTGATTTAATCTAAGTGGATAGTTGTTCAGTGAATTTCAGTCATGTCCGACTCTTCGTGACCCCATCTGGGGTTTTCTTGGCAAAGACACTGCAGTAGTTTGCCATTTCCTTCTCTGGTTCATTTTACAAATGAAGAAACTGAGGCAAACAGGGTTAAGTGACTTGCCTGGGGTCACACAGCTGTTAAGAGTCTGAGGCCAGATTTGAACTCGGGAAGATGAGTCTTCCTGACTCCAGGCCCAGCATTCTATCCAGTGTACCATTTGGCTGCCCTGAATGGATAGTGTTCCACAGTTAACATCTGTGTGTCTCTACATAAGCCTCTGCTAGAGCTGAAGCTGCAAAGTCCTCTCTGGCCTCTTTAAAATGGGCCGAGTCCTTGTTAATTTAAGCCAGGCTTAATAGGTCACTCTTGATTATCAAACTTGAAATCTTCCTCACAGTAATTCATTGGTAAGTCCATGGCCCTGGACAGACTTTGCCCCACATCCCTCAGAACTCTGTGTGACAGACAGTTCAGCCAACAGCCTCGGCCAAAGAGCCACATGGGGAGATGGTGGATGAGCAGTAAAAGTCTCCCACGTCAGAACGGCTGGAGTGAGGGACTTATGAACAGAGGGGGAGTTGGAAGCAGAGGGCCAAGACAAGAAAGAAGAGGAGAAAATAGATTCAGGAAGCCTCCTGCCTGAGATGCGTCTGACTCCTGGCACCAACACTTGGCAGTTTCTTTGCCGGTTCTCAAGCTGGTGTCTGCCTTGAGGACCCCGAGGCAGTTGGGCCTTTTGAATTTTTAGGTTGGCACCATTTGGGGGCCAGGAAGTCAAAGCTTCAGGATGCAGGCTTTCTCCCAGCTGTGATTCCCATCCAGAGAAACCAAGCTGGCCAGATGTCAGCACTTCACAGTTCCAGGGCTAAGACGAAATGCCTTTCAGACATTGAGTGGGAAGCGCTTTCCAGAGCCGAAGGCTTCTGAAACGCTCAGATGGTCAAGTTACTACACCCAGCACCACACTGCACTAGATTGATGAGAAATGTGGGAGTGCAGGTGTGGGAAAGGCAGCTTTAGAAAACCAGTCGAGGGGGTGTTGGGGTTGCTGCTGTTTCTTGTGCATCTTGCATATGTTTGAGATAAATGCCCTTTTATATTATTATGATTCATCCTGGCTGGTATGGGTGGGATTTACAAGTCAGGGGTTCACAAGCAACAGCTGAATACATGGTGAACTCAAACAGGTTCAAGGATCCTGGGAGGTTACACGTATGTAAGGGCTGAGGCCAGCCTTTTAGAGGGCAGCTCCACACTGATGCAAATAAGGCCTTCTGTGGCCTGCCAGGGGAACCATCATTCACCGAAATCGTGACAGATGGTGGATTCTTTCTAGAACCTACTAGAGGGAGCAGTCCACATGTGTTTATGAAATTAAAACACCGTATCCCTTAATAAAAGGCAGTAGGAGATTTCAGTCTATAAAAACAAGAGACAAAATTAATGAGCTAGCCAGTTGTTGTTCCCTGTTTATAGACATTAGTCTAAATGATCTCTTTAGTCCAAACATACACACCTACTTTAGATACTTTGAAATATTGGTGATTTCATCTCTAGAGATTCTTCCTTCTCCAGATGCAGATAACTGTCCCTTTTATAACCTTCCTGGGGAGGCAGAGAGAGGGGGTGGGGAGAGAGAGAGGGGGTAGAGAGAGAGAGGGAGAGAGATGGGGGGGAAGAGAGAGAGAGAGAGGTAGAGGGGGGGAGAGAGAGAAGAGAGAGAAAGAGAGAGAGAGAGAGAGAGGGAGAGGGGCAGTTAGTTGGCACAGTGGACAGGGCACTGGACCTGGAGTCAGGAAGACCAGAGTTTAAATTCATCTTCAGACACTAGCTATGTGACCATGAACAAATCATACAACCTCAGTCTACTTTGGTTTTCTCATCTGTAAAATGGGAATGATAGACCTACCTCCTGCAGTTGTTGTGAGGTTCAAATGAGGTAATGCTGGTAAAGTACTTAGCATAATGCCTGGCATATAAGCCCCATATAAACATTCGCTATTATTATTACGGATAGATGGATGGATAGATAGACTACAGGTAAATAAATGGATAGATGGAGGAAATAGAACATTTGTTAGGCACTGACCATATTCCAGGCCCTGTGCCGAATGTCTCCTTATCATTGGCTGGGCTTTCATGCTCAGAATCGTAGGCGATCTTGGTATGAAGAGGTTAAAACAAATTGCAGTAGATGACAGGAAGCTAGGAGTGATCTCCTATATTGTGGTGGTATTTTGTATTCTGCTTACAAAACAAATCCTCAGACACCTGAACCATACTGCTGACCAAAGGGACTTGGACAAGAGACTCCTCAGGCACCCACATTCCCAATAGGAGAACTTGACTGAAAACAGCAAAGACGATTTGCATCACTCACCCCTGACAAACTCAGAAAAGACTGGTTGTGATTACCATCATTCATTATTGGCAGGGTTCCAAAAAGCCAATTGTTGGGGGGGGGTGGTTAACCTCCCTTTTAACTATTTTGAAATTTACTGCAAAGAGTATATAGTATTCAACTGAATGTTGCATCTCTTGGTGATGACATTATATGTCTCTTGCTTTAAAGATAAATTTGACTGATTTACCAGTGTTCCACTGGGGGCTGGTGTGGTAGAAAGGCAAATGGGCTTCCTGGAGGTGCTTTGGGTTCCATTTCTCTCTAGAAGGTTCCCTTGAATTTTTGCAGCTTGAGTTTCTCAAGGCCAGGAGATTTCTAAGTGGGACCAAGACCGCTTTGACCTAGCCAACTCAATGGGTATCTAGAGTTCTCTTCCCACACCCGGGGCCACAGAAGTACTCAGCAGGGAGGGTGAGGAGCCAAGAGAGAGCATTGTGATGGCTTTCAAGCATCTGAAGGGTTAGTAGTATGGAAAGTACAGAACCAGATGTCCTCCATCTCCCCAGAATACAGGAAGTGAGGAGCTGCTCTGAAAAAATAGCTTGGCTCAGAGACTGAGTCTGAGAAAGAGTTTCCTGGCAGTAGAGAGAAGCTTGTAGAATCTCCCACTCTGGGGATCATGGAAGACGGGAGAGATTCTCAACTGGGTGGGTATTACAAGGCTTTCCTCTTCTGCTTAGAGACTGGGCTAATGAGGTATGGTGGAAAGAACACTGAACTTAGTGTCAAAGGGCTCAGATTAGAATCCTGTCTCCGCCATTTACTACCAGGGTGACATTGGACAAGGAACTTCATATCTATGAGACTCGGTTTCCTTTTCCCTAGAGTGAGAGGTTTGGACTGGACCTCTCGAGGATTGATGATCTTAGGAACCTATGGCTCAAAGACTACTTGGGAACTGAAGAGACTGGTAGGAAGAATTAGACTGAGAGTAAGTATATCTGGACTCTTACTAGAATTGTCTCTAACACTGACTAGTTGTGTGACATTAAGCAACTCACTGCTTTTCTGCACAAAAAGAGGGCTGCAATAAATGAACTCCAAGAGCCCTCTTGGTTCTGAGATGCTATGATTCCTGAGGCCTTCCAATACCCAGAATCATAGACTGAAGCTTAAAAGAAACCCAAATTCCTCATTTTATACATGAATAGTAATAAGTTAACGTTTATATAGCCCTTATTATGTACCGAGAAGTATACTGAGCATTTTAAACATATTATCTCATTTATCCTCCTAAGAACCCTGCAAGGTAGAGGCTATTATAATCCAGATTTTACAGATGAGGAAATTGAGGCAAATTGGGGTTGAGTGACTTGCTCAGGGTCCTATAGCTAGGAAGTGTCTGAAGCCAGATTTGAACGGAGATCTTCTTGACTCCAGGCCTAGGGCTCTGTTTCTAGAAATTGTGGCTAAATCATGGTTTGTCTCTGCCACCCTCCCTGTACCCCCTCCAATAGCCACATCACCTCCCCATCCACCGCCCCCCACCCAGACCTGATTACCCTGTGCTCTTCCCTCTGGGCAAAAAACAGTTCCCCACTTCAACCATCATCGACTCCCAAGTTCCCAACTATTCTCTTGTCCCTCACCCTCATGAGAACTTACCAGAGCTCTCTGCTCTTCTTTTTCTGGAGTCCCGCCCGTTAGCTAATCTGATAAGGCATTTCCCAGTTTCTCCTTCCCATGATCTCCCTCCCCACTCACTGCCATTTCCCTGGCTTGGAGATGACTTCCCATCTACTTTATGTAAATCTTTGAGGTACCTAGTTGTTTACTTGTCTCCCTAATTAGAATGTAAACACATTAGTGCCATAAAGCAGGGACAGTATATCTGTCTGAGGCAGCTGGGCGGCACAGTGGACAGAGTACTGGGCTTGGAATCCAAATGAACCTGAGTTCAAATCCAGCCTGAAATCTTTACCAGATGCATTGTCCTGGGTGCAAACCACTTCACCTGTTTACCTGTTCCTTCATTTGTAAAACGAGGGACTTAACTCCCTGGGTGGTTGTGAGGCTCAGATGAGATATTTGTAAAGCTCTTAGCACAGCGCTTGGGACAAAGTAGGTGCTGTATAAATGCTGGCTATTATTAATTATCTTTTTATCTCCACCATGTAGCATAGTAAGTACTTGTCGATGAAAATGGGAATGGCTATTAGCAAGAAAATGTTACATTGTAGTAGAAAGGGCACCGTATCTGGAATCAAACAAAAAGATCTGACCTTCGTTCTGCCACTGGTGAGCCCTTTGACTGTGGACAAGTCAATTTATGTCCGTATTTCAGTATACTCTTATGTAAAAGGAGCAGGTTGGCCTTCGTATTAAATGCCCACCATTTTTTCATTATTTCATGGAGTTAGAGCCAGAAGGGACCTCAGAAGTTCTTTTCCGTAACCGGCTCCCTCCCAACATGACTCCATCTCTGTACCAGCAGCCTGGCCCCCCAGGAGATGCCTCCAGTGAGGGGAGATGCCCTGTGATCCTGATTGTTTGGTCCCTGGCATAGGCCACCATTTTATGAGGCCCTTCAGCCATGATCACTTCACTCCCAGCTCAACTCGCTCTTCAGCCTCATCAGCAAGCCACCTCCTCCCCCCCATTCAGACACCCTGACTTTCCAGTTCCTTTTCATGTTTTGTTTTCCCCATTCAAATATAAGCTCCTTGAGAGCAGGAACCATCATTTTTTATTCCCAACACTTAACACAGTGCCTAGTAAAATGCTTAATAAATGCTCTATCCATCCATCCATCCATTCATCCCTTTTTCTATCCATCATCTATCTATCTATGTTTCTTGTCTCTCTGATTTTACAGATGAGGAAACTGAGGCCAGAAGGCTTAAGTAATATGCTCAAGGTCACTGGGAGTAGGGAAGGAGGAAGAAAGGATGAAAGTAAGCATTTATTAAGCCCCTTCTACATACCAGGCACTGTGTTAAGTACTATACAAATATTATTTCATTTGGTCCTCTTAACAGCCCTGTGGGGTAGGTACTATTATTATCCACATTTTACAGTTGAGGAAACCAAGGTAGACATAGGTTTAAGTGACTTGCCCAGGGTCACTCAGCTAGTCGATGTGTGTGAGGCCAGATTTGAACTTGGGTAAGGGGCAGAGCTGGCATTTCAGTTCGACACCTCAGTTCAGCAAGCACTGACCAAGCCTTCCCTATGTGCCGAGGCTGGGATAAGCCCTGGGGACACAAAGATAAAATTAGTCACAGCCCTTGAGGAAATATTATTCTCCTGGTGGTTTTTGAAGCCCATTGTCTTGGTCGCTCCAGACTCTCAGAGCAGCCTGCAGAGGACTGAACGTGGTTTGGGGTCCCCTGGACTCACAGGGCACCATTTACTCACCATCATTATTATCCTTGGGTAAGGAGCAGAAAAGGGGGAATAATATGAAACGACAGAAAATGCTAGAGAAAAATAATAAACATATCTGTAGCTGGAATTTTTAAAAAAATCCCAGACCACAGCATGTGGTCAGTTGCTATGAGACCGATCTTATCACATGTGGGCCTCTCCCTTTTGACAAAAGGACACATGGTCTGATCACTCCGGCTGCTATTCTTAGGTCCTCCTCTGACGCAGCCTGAAACCTTAGGGAGATCGGTTTTCTTCTCTGGGCCTCAATCTCCATCACCCCTCTCCTGTTTCTTCCCCCACCTCTGTGAGATAAGGTGTTATAGGCACCTCTCTGCTTCTTGGGATGGTAGACAGGAATGGAGGAAATGGTCCAAATTAATTAATGCCGCCCACTTTGTTCATCTGCTTTGGAAATCAAGGGCTTCCCAGCTAATCCACTGGTCTGATTGAGCAGATCTGCTCTGCCAAGAAGAGTCCAGGGTCAGTCTCGGTTCAGGTCAGTGATCCACTTTTGCCATGGATGAAGTGGCAGTGGGGCGTGGCTCCCCATGCCAGCATTTGCCTGCAGCTCCCAGAATTTAATTGCCACACCGTTCAGGGGTGAATCCCAGCCACATAGAGCTGGCCAATCAAAAGTTGTGTGTATACCTGTCAAACTGCTAAATGTTTCCCTCTAAATCCTTTCTTCATGCCCAGAACTGGCAGCAGCCAATTCGTCTGGGGAAGAAGATAACAGGGAAAAAGTTTGATGGGAAAGACATTGACGGGCAGCTAAGACAGGTTCTGTCTCAAAAGGTCCGAACTACCTGCAGTGTGGCCGTCCCATCCCATCCCATGGCTCAGCTTTAAGACTACCCCACCCCCTCATCAGCACTAGCCGATGCAACATAATCCATTGATGGATTGATCAACAAGCTTATTAAGCACCTACTATGTGCCAGGCACTGTGCTAGACATAAGATCAAACACAAAAGAGAGACAGTCCTTGTCTCCAAAGAGCTTGCATGCTTGTTTAGTATCTCTGAGACCTCAATTTCCTACAAAAGGAGGACATTGGGTCAGTCTAGATATAGAGACTCTGAGATTATCTTCATCTGTAGACCTACACTTCGCTCTGAGCCTCAGTTTCCACAACTGTAAAGTGAAGGGGTTGGGCCAGATGGCCTCAGAGGTCCCTTTCAGCTCAAGATCCATGAACCCTTCTACTATTCTACCAATTAAAGAAAAAAATAAAACCGAAGGAATTACCTTAAAGAGGACAGATTTGCGCTTAGCAGACCCTCTAGGAACTACCCAGATAAGGGAGCTTTTCTAGTAGCCCCAAGAACTCTGGGCTAAATTTTAGAGATGATTGAAAGAGGTAATCAGTTAAGCCAAGCAAGAAATAGTCCTAAAAAGCAACTGAGTAAAACCAATTCTTCTTGGAGAAAAATTTCTTTGTGAAAGAGATGGTCCTGGCCTTACAGTACTTTGTTCCCAAGAAGGCGGTACATGAGGCAGATTGGAAGTCAGGGGATCTGGGTTCTAATTCTGCCACTTAGTACCTGTGTAACCTTGGGCTGGCCTCATCCCACCTTTGGGCTTTTGCTCTTCCCTTCTGCGAAATGAGGGAATTGGAGTTTACAGCTCTAGGATATAAGTCACAGGGGTGGGAACCTGCAGCCTCGAGGCCACATGTGGCCTTCTAGGTCCTTGGGTGTGGCCTTTTGACTGAGTCCAAATTTTACAGAACAAATCCTTTTATTACAGTTCTGTGAAGTTTGGGTTCAGTAAAAGGACTGCACTTGAGGACCTAGAGGGTCACAATAACCTCAAGGCCGCAGGTTCCCTGCCTCTTTAAAGTGTATCCAAATACACAGCAGTCCAGCCCCCTGTAGAGCAGCCAGGTCTGACAGTGTGAGTGGAATTCCACTCCTTCCCACCAACCCCAGTCATAGTACATCCCATATTTTAGAATGTGAACTTGAGAAACTAGAACCTGGTGACATCAAGCATGTGGTGGGGCTATGTCACAGTAGCACAGCTTCAGAGCTAGAAGGGACCTAATCTACACTAGAGGGTATCTAGTCTATCCCTAGCACGTAGAGATGAGGAAGTTAAGCAAGGTCAGGATTTGAACCCAGATCTTCTGATTCCACATCAGACACTCCTCTTTTTCCAGATCCAGTTCTTCCCTCTCCGTTCTCCTGGTCAAGGATCCTACGTTTTCTCCAAGTCAAGGAAGGGTTTCTCAGGAGTAGGATTGCCAGAAGATAGATGATAGATAAATAGATAAGTGGCTAGATAGAAGAATGGATAGATGGATGGAAAATGGATAGATGATAGACAGACAATAGATAGATGGAAGGATAGACAGATGGATGGATAGATGATAGATGGATAGATAAGTGACTAGATAGAAGAAAGGATAGATGGATGGATGGAAAATGGATAGATAGATGATAGGTGGATAGATAGATGGATAGATTTATGGAATGAAGGATGGATGGATAGATGGATAGATAAGTGGATAGATAGAAGAATGAATGGATGGATGAATGGATAAAGGGGTGGATGTGGATGGATGAATAGGCAGATGATGGATGGATGGATGGATAGAAAAATGGATAGATGATGGATGGATGAATGGATAAATGACAATTGGATGGATGGGTGGATAGAAGAATGGATGGATGGATAGATGGATGGATGAATATATGGATGGCATTTATATATGTGTGTGTGTGCATATATAATTTATAGCAATATATTTTTAAATAGCACTTATTAAGTGCTTTCTATGCACCAGGCACTGTGCTAAGTGCTTGGGATACAAATTTAAAAAACAAGCTTAGTCCCACCTGTCAAGGATCCTACTTATATCCTAATAGGCAAAGACTAAACATCAAGGGAGAGAGAGAGGATACAGGACAAAGGCTGCTGGTGGGGAGGTGAAGGAGAGTGAGATGAGTTGGGGGTGAAATGAGCAGCATGGTTGGTGATTTGTTCCTCCCTTCCTCCCCCAATTTTTCTGCTGGCTGGAGGAAGAACCAGGGGGGCACAGGAGCCCAAGCTGTAGCTCTGGCTACAGAAATGAGCTAAGGTCTCCAAACGCAAGTCACATTCATTGTTCACCCAGTGGGGCCCCTGAGCTTAGGACCAGCCAACCAATAACATCTAAATAGCTAACCTGGGGGCTTCCCAGGCCCCCACCCCAGGGCTGATTATCCATGTGCTGCCCTGCCCAAAGGGAGTTACAGATAAGGTTTCAAAGAGACAAAGGTTGGCAAATCAGGTTCTGGTCTTGAGTACCTGCAGCCTACAGAGACATTGGCCGTAGACTCTTTCAGGAGCAGCCTCTGCTTCCAAGTAACATAGCAACCTTTGTTCCTGAAAGGATTTTAATGGGCCAATTTTAGCAGTGTCATAAAGCAAAAAGTAATTACCTGGGAGGAAAATAGAAGGCTTTTTGTTGTTCAAATGCTCCCTCCCCCCATCCCAATCTTCTCCTTGCTTCTTCCTCCTCCCCCCTTCCTCTTGCTGCACTGGCAGATGACACGATACTGAAAGCATCCATCAAGGACTGGGCAATGGTTAGTATTTGATTGTAACCTCAAGAGAGGAGACAGTGTGGCCCAGGGGAGAGAACAGTGGTCTGGAGTGAGAGGACCAGGGTTCAAGACCTGCCTCTGCCACTTATTACTTATGTCTCGGGTTAAGCCTCTTCATCTCTTCCTCTTCATCTCCAGCTAAAGAAAGGTAACCCCTAAAATGAAGGGGTTACCATGGGGGAAAGCAAAATAAAATAAAATGAAAGGGTTAGACTAGATAGTGTCTGGGGTCCCTTGAAGCTCTAGGGCTTTGATCCTCCAGTCCATGTGGAACTCTGATAGAAAAGTCATTCAACTGTTCATACCCTTTGACTCAGAGCTATCAGTGAGGACTTCTTATAGTTGGAGCAAGTATCTGCCAAAACTACCTAGCATACTTGGCACGAGGCATGAAATGCCCCACGCAGTTAGTGGATCTGGGGAGCAGGGAATGATCAATGAATGAATGAGTGAGTGAGTAAAAAATATATAGTCCAGATACTGAGCTAAGTATTGGGGATAGAAATAGGAAAAAAATCAACATAGTCTCTGCTCTCAAGGATTTATAAAAGAATTCAGCTGCAGGGCAAATGGAAAGGGCAGTGCAAGGTAGATGAGTAGGCCCAGGGGATCTTAGGAGTCAGTGGGGAGGAATGCAATACACCCTACCATCTTGTAATTTTCCCTTAGCTAATAAGCTTTTTTCTCTGCTGCTATAGACTTCATGGGCTATCAGCTCCCTCTAAATTTAGTAACCCAAGGCAAGTCCCGGTTGCCCTACCCTAGGTATGTGTGGGTCTCCCTCCACTCCCTCCCAGGAAGGTTAGTGCAAGGAAGAAAGGCCTTATGCATGATATAACATTCATGGCAATACTTTGTGGTAGCAAAAAAAAACTGACAATAAAGTAGGTTCCCATTGATTGAGGAACAGCTGGACCAATTGTGGTTTTAAGAATTTGCACTCATATACTCTTCTTTGAAATATTTTATTTTTCCAGTTATGTGTAAACTTTTAACATTCATTTTTCAAAATTTTAAGTTCCAAATTCTCTTCCTCCTTTCCCCCCTTCCCCCATCCCTGAGACAGTAAGCAATTTGATATAGGCTTACATGTGCAGTCATGCACAACATATGTCCGTATTAGTCATGTTGTGAAAGAAAACACAGACC